>NW_007578960.1:215084-467477 GCF_000690725.1 Stegastes partitus | reverse complement strand
TAGGACTTTGTACTATAGTGAATAATGAGCACACAGTTAGTCAAAATACAGGAACAAAAACTGCTTTAGGTGCAGAGGGCTACATTTTTCTCCAATTAAATACAATAATTTTAGACTTAATATCATACTCACTGTTAAAAAAAAATATATTTACAAGAAGGCATGGTGTGCAAAAAAAAAATAAAAAATGAACATGAAGTCGTATGTATAATGTTACAGCACCACGAAGCCACAGCGCACATACTTCCCGTGCTTGGCGTATTTCATGGGAACCTTGTCAGACGCAGACAGAGTCCTACTGTGTGCAGCTTCAATCATTTAAATCGACTAATTAGCCTTCCCATACTGTAGGAGGACAGATTGGAGGCAGATGATCGTCGCTCTATGATCTTAGCGCCAGGCACCACAATTACTGAATCAACTGTGAGTGTGTCAGCTCTAATTTATGTTTCATGCCGAGATCCTATCACATTGTAAAAGTGCTTCAGAATGAAACAGTCTGACGAACAGACCGAGTTGTTTGAATTACAACTCAATTATGAATCGCTTTTTTTCTGATATGTCAACTCTCAGATTATGTTAAACATCTGTAAGTTGAAATACACGGCCATAAACTAATTTAACTCATCTAACATAAACGTATGCACCCCTCAGGAGGATGATTTCATTTCAGCTCAGTGCTTCGGGCCTCTGACAGTCCCTCCATCATACTCTGGCTACCGCCGCGGCCGTGAGAACTCTTCACTACGTCCCGTTCGCTGTTCATGCAACAGTAGGAGGGTCATTAAGTTAACATGTGAGTTAATAATGTCTCATGACAACGGGACCTCAGCACACTGTACAAGACAACAGGAGCAGCGAGACCAACACACACATTTCCTGCTCTGTTCGAGGGATGGCTCCAGCACGTCTGCTGCTTATCTGCCCTCTCTATCAGATCCATATGTACAAGTCCAATATTACCCCTCCACTAGGCCCAGGCCCAGGTCACTGATGGTCTGCTGCCTTCTACCGAAAATAAAGCTCTGCAGCAAGCAAGCAACCAGGTATCTTGAAGACACACTGTGACATACTGACAAGGAAACTTTTTGCACTATTCTATTTATTATGTATACAAAAGTTCATGCTAACTTAAACTCGCTGGCTGCTGTTTGTAGCTATTCTCAAGAATATTTCCCAGAAAGTCAGTCCACTCTTTTGCATAAGAGCGTCTTTGTGAGGATGATCATGAAAACATTGCTGCTTTACAATCCTACTGGCAACAAACACGCACTGGCTGTTGAACTGGCATTGAGGCCTGGAGATGTGATCTCCCAGAAAACCGCAACCCTGCGAGAAGACATCCAAGCAAGTCTTGTGGGTGAGGTTTGATGGATAAAGTGTGCCGAAGTTTCTACCAATCCGCCTCGCGTCCTGCACACATCTGCAAACATCTTTCATGTGAAGCCCAGAGGCCAGGCAGCCAGCGCAGATTAACCACAAGGGCTCTGCTCCCTGAACTTGTGACAGTCCCACAAGTCTACAGGAAAATCTGCCCCTTCAGCGGACTGAATTGTGCCTCAGTTGCTTCGCTCACATGTTGACGTGCGTATAGAAAGTTTAAAAGGAGGGGCACAATTAGGAGAAAAGCTAGGAGAGGTGTTTTTTTCTGAGCAACACAGGGGCAATATAAATGTGTGAACTTTAAATTATATGCATTCAGAGGCGTTTTGGAATACCTAATTTTAATATGGAAAGGAATCCAACTGAAATTACCCCCGTAAAACAGCAAACTGTTGCTTTTACACATTGGTAACTGCATTCATTAAACAAATGACATGTTAAATGGGGCAGATTTTGTTACGTTTGGACGGAGCCTGAACCGCTGTTTCCCAATGTTTTCGGTGTTAATGCTCAGCTAAGATACCCTACGTAGCATAATTGTGACCTTTCAGATATGAAACTGATAGTGATGTTCTCATCTGACTCTTGGCAAGAATGATTTGTTTCCCAGATGTTTCATTTTGTAGCCACTTACATTTGTCTCCAGGCTCAAAGAAAAGGAAACATTATACAGTAAAAACATAACTTTCAACATTGCTATGAATTAAAACATAATATCAACATGAAGATTGATCACCCTGATATCCTCACACTTTAAAAACAATACATTATTCAGCTATCTTTTGGCTGTGAAGGCTTTCTTAATGAGCCTCTAAACCCACCAGCCTTACATGTCTCAAAGTGGCTGCAGGTGATTTGATGATAATTTACTCTTTATCTGCGGTGTGTCAAGATTGTGCGATGATATACCTGGAAGCTATCAGAGGCTTGGTTTGATCTGCCAAGTTCATAAAGTACAAATACATTTTCCTCTTTCTACGACACTGCATACTTGCTTGCATCCTGCTATTGGCTACTTGTGCACGCTGGTGCGCTGCATGAGCGCGCATGTATCATGTCAGTGACAAGCGTTTTTAGAAAATATAAGTGCAGCAGTAAAGGCCAAAACGAATGGGAGTTGTCAGCAAGTAATGACTGCTGCCAATAAACTGTGAAACACACACGCGCACACACACACACAATGTTGTTGCACAAAATGCAAGGAGCAGGCCAAGAATAAATTGCTTGTCTGTAACTGTTTAAATGCAGCATTAAGTCATGATTTATGCCTGTAATTCTGGGGTAGAAAACATGCTCCAAATGTTGCAGCTTGCAGCAATTTATGGGGGAAACCACCAAAATGAATATTTGACAAAATTCCCATTTTTTAAAATGAATGATCCTGGCTGAGTGTTGCTAAATGTTTCTGTCACACACTTGTTGCATGAGTTGTGTGTATAAGAGCATGAATGCGCATTTTTACATTGTGCTGCACCACACGCTCACACACAGTGTGTAGTCAGGTAGTGCACATTAACATGTCACCGCGCTGATGACACGCTAGCTTTCCCTAAGTTGTAACCGAAGTGCAGGATCTGATGTTCTGGCTCTGGCCCGAAACCAATAACAACTTATTACTGCTTAGACATTCAGGAATGCAGCTGTCATGTTCCTACTTGACTTAAAGTGGCATCTTTATCAAAACGTCTCTGCTGGTGAAGAAACAAATAGAGAACATAATATTTAACAGGTGACAATCAGCTAGAGACATCAGACTCCACACTAAACCTCAAGCACATAATGTATTGCTGTTCAAAATTAAATGAAAACAGCGAAGTCACTCCCCCCACACTAAAACAATCATCATCACCGTCATTACTAACAGTAAATCCCATAAAGGTCGTCCCGGAGCGCAGGGCTGTATTTGAGGCTAACCACCCCTCTGTCTTTACACACAGTCTTCCGTCATATCCCCCACACTCAACAACATTTAGGAAAGCTGGGGTTTTCTAAATAACTAAAATTAACTCAATGATCTACAATTAACTTAATTGATGCCTCACCAACATCCATTAAACACACATCAGACATCTAACGGTGGAGTTTACTTGCACGAATTACAGGGCTGGGGGTAGGACCTCCATGGAAGAGGGAAGGCGAACATGAAATGTAGTGACGATGCTCTGGTGACTAGAGGAGCTGTCAGACTTATGAAGCAGCCGCAGAAAGAATTACTGAACCATCTGCTCAACACTTGCATGCAGGCACTTTTTTGGACTTTTAGCAGTTGCTTAACAAAATGTCTCCCCAGTGAACAGGTGGGATTTTAGGGAGGCCAGTCAGTCTGGGGCCCCCGGAGCCACCTGACTATCTGGCTCCACAGGTAATGCCTGAGACAGTTTTCCCAGCAAACAATAGCGCCGATGACAGCCGATGCAGACGAGGGGAGATGGACTAGGAGCTGCACAGGAGACAGTCAGATCAGCCGGTTATGTAACTGACGACAGAATAGTGGGAAGGTCTTTGTTTAGGAGGAGACGCAGAGGAACGTGTTTGACCTTTTTCGTCCAGGGCGGCTAATCTGAAAAGCTGATCTGAGCATCTGCGTGAAAGATGACCATTAGCCATGCTAGCTTCTTGATCTGACACAGAGCCATTACACCGCTCTGACAGTGTGTGTGTATGTGTGTGTGTGTGTGTGTGTGTGTCACTCATGGAAATGATATATTATACACGCAATAATGAGAGGGAAAGCTCAGGTGGTCCTCTTCGCTCTCTCTCTCACACACACACACAAACATGCCATACACCCTTCTCCTCCCTCAATCACACCCCTCATAAACTCAGTAAACATGTGGGAGCTGTTAAAGTAAGTTTAATGGCTATTTACTGTGTTTTGTACGCTTCTCATTAAGTAGATTTTCCACTCGAGGAGAACTAATGTTTTGGAAAACTCTGTTAAATGAAACACACTTCATGCCAACACTTGGCACATGTGGCTCATTTCAGTAATTAGGATGCCTGCCCTCTTTTGGAGAAAACAGGAAACTGCAGAAACAAAACAGGGATTCACGGTCGCTGGCTTTATCTGTTGTTGTTTTTTTTCCCCGAAATGATGAACCTGCAATAATATAAATATATATTTTTGGTTTCTTGAGGGAAGTAAAAACAAACTGACTTGAAGAGCCATCCCGTCCTGCAAATGCACAACAATATCTGAAATCATGTTTCTGGCCACCCGATAAATGCATGTCCACTATTTATTCCCTTTTTAGTGAAATATCTGCCATTTTAGAGGCTAAATGGTCAAACACCTGCACTCACTAGGCCAGAAAACCAGCTTAAATTCAATATAGAGCCCTGCAGAGTTGAAGGAAACAGCAGTACCAGTGAGCCCGTTTACAAAAGCGAAATGTGATTCATTAAAATCTTGATCATACCTTCTTTTTTTTTTTTTTTAACTTTTAAAAATCTGGAAGCCTGAACAATCTGTATATGTATCTGCTTTAGTCAGCTTTTGCTAACATGTGAGCGTAGCAATGATTCATGCCAGAAAATGAAGAAAAGGGCCTTGAGGGTGGAGTACATCAAACACAAAACACAATGACACAGAGAGAGAGAGACACAACTCCAGCCTCCTCCCCTCTTCTGCTCCCCCGTCTCCCACCTCCTGCTCCCGTCCCTGAATGCCTCCTCACTGGAGTCCGCTGCAGGCCTAGCTGCCAGCTGGAGTACCCCTAACCTTTAACCTCTGACCCCCCGAGCCCCACAGAATTCATCACAGAGCCGTCAGCAGAATGAGCTCCGAGGGGGAGTACATCCTGTGAAACACTATCACGTTGACAGGTGAACACAGGTGTTACAGATGTTCTTTTACCGCTGCCCTTTACCTTGATACTCGCAGCACATTGCACCCAGAAATCCGTCCTCGGTATCTGTCACGATTTTCGAATTTGTGAGTTTGCGTGTCACAGCCCCATCTGTCCTGATGCTCCTGGGTTAAAGAGAGGATCCTGCTGTTCCTTGATGGAAAGCTGCCTGCTACAGAAAGATCCGGTTACAAGAGCGCTGCGCTTTCATCCTTATTAAAGAAACATGTGCCCGCTCTGAGCAGTTATGTCTCTCTGTTTTTACTTTTTTTTTTTTTTCCTCAATAGAGATAGGATATTACTCAGATATGCTTCATGCAGTCCTTTAAAAGACATAACAAGTGCAACCTATAAGAATAAGTAGAGCTTAATAAAATACTGTGAAAGTGATTTATTCCTCTGGTTTTGTGTATCTTCGTATTTCAGTTATGAATGGTTTCTTTGTTACACAGTCACAGGATGATTACTGACTCCCTGGTGACAAAGAATGTTCTACCCAGCTGATCCAGTTAAAACACTTTATCTCGTTTATCTTCAGCTAACTGGAGCGCTGCTTTTATGTGCACTGCAGTGCTATTTACCACCATAGAGAGGCTATTCTGTACTAATATCTAACTATCTAATACAACTGTTTTGCCATCTTTGAAGTGAGTACTACAAGAAAGTCAAGAATGTCAAAGCACCATCCCAAACTTTTCCTTATACACACAACCTTCAAATCAAACAGATAGAAAGGGCAAAATAAGACAAGTTTCAAACACAAAACAGATTATTATAAGGCTGTCCTCGTGTGTAGATGAAGACACAAAATGGACTCTACAAGAGATTTTTCTATTTTGCAATAAGTGCACAATTTCTTATGATGTCGGTCCATCATTACAAACAGAGGAGAGTTTCTTCATATTTTCTAGTTGAGATTAATGTTTTTCAAAAAAAAAGATTTTGTTCCCTGATGAATAAAACTTAGAAAAATGTGCTTTTGAAGTAACAAAAAAAAAAGCATTTTGGATTTGTAGTTATCTGATGTTTTTAATCACTAGTTAAGTATGTTTAGATGATAACTGGAGGGGAAATACTGTGTCAGATAACTGCATGTAATGGTATAACATTTATTGCCTCAGTTATCCAGTCATCTTATGACACGCTTCTTTTTATCAATACTTCCAGTATTTTTTTTTTTATCTCCCTCCACTTATACTATTTGGATAATCTAATTTTTAACATGAAGAATCTTGTAATGCTTCGTTCATCAGCTTTAGCCGGCATAAAAACTCCATTCATGCCCGAGATTGCAAAATTGCTCATTACATATCATTCATTGCCACGTATATCCTATCCTGAGCAGCAGTCAGGAGGATGTGAGTCAGGCCTCCGAATCAGACTTTCTTTTGACGGCGATGACGGTCCCTCTGTCTCTGTAGGTTTGCAGCCACTGTGCTCCCTGACCTCGGCTCCCAGACCCTGCTTTGTTCCCACGCTGTGCCCTGTGGAAAGTCTGGCTCCAACCTTTTCAAACCATAATTACATACCTGCAGAACACAGGCGACAGCGGAGCAAAGAGGGACACAGCATGAAAGAGAAAGGGGTTACCATCAGTGATACGTGATAGCTTGCTGCCACTCACTTTCTGCTGTATTTCATTTATTTTAAAATGAAATTTCACTGCTTATTGGTGTTTTTATGGCACGAAACAAAATTTACGCTTTTCCCAGGTCACAGGTCAACATTTAAAATATTCCACTGTTACATACATCACCGATAAGATTATTGCTGTTCAACATGTTTATACAATGCAGATAAAGACGGCTACAGATGCTGTACATTCAAGCAGTTTGGAGATAAAAAAGTGGGGGTGGAACTGGAAGGAAAAGCAGATGCCATAAAAGGAGACGGGCGGCGATGTTTATGTTCTTGCGTGGGATATTTCTGAATATGACTGTTAGGTTGCGGAAGTTAAACTGAAAGATTAATGGGTACATTTTTATAACAATGTAGGTCTGACTTCTGTTAGTTCCTCTTGTTTTTTTTTAGTCACTGCTAAATGAGAATCACACATTTGCTGAAAATGATTTCTGTAAATGCTGCTCATTATGTTGAGGTTTGAAATTTTCCATTCAAACTTTGCTCTAATCACTATTTAATTAGATGTGTGGGCATCTATATCAAAGCTTGTATATAGTTTAATGTGACAACAAAGCATCACTGTTTTATTCACTTAAATAATTTAGGATGTTTTGGTTGAGGTTTGATTCAAAGCTGAGTGTCACCACCTATTTAACCTCTTTGGTCTCTTGATCATAACTAATCAGATGAGATGATGTGGAAACAGTCAGAGATCAGGAGCTCAAACAAGCTGCTGAAAGGTTCACAGAGCTGAGCTAACAGTTACAGACATGCAGTCTGTACCGGCCCACAGGCACTCAGCAGGAACGTTTTTGGCAGTTTTTATGTGTCAAATGTTGCATTTTATGTCAGCAAAAAATTACAGCTGTAAATTCTGTTCTATAGTACACCTCTGTGCTCACTGGATTTTTATCACCACAGGACATGAACTCTCCTCAGTTTAGCAGATTGCCAAGTAGAAGCTGCTCAGTGCTGCGTACCGTATGTATGTATGTATGTATGTATGCACTGTGCTGTATGTATTTCTGCTGCTTTTGACACAAAGGAGTTAAATGTTGTACGAGGAAAGGTTAAACTCAAGAGTCACAGCGAATTAAACTAACACAATAATGATGCCCACTGTGTCCTTTCCAAATAAGCCAACACAAGATGAATCTCACTAAAGAGGGTTACTATTACATTGTTGGTTTACACAGCCCTATGAACTTATCCCTGAGGAAGGACGCCTGCCAGAATAGGATTTTACTAATGTCACTAAATCACTCCCAGCTGGCCTGACTGCAGGAAATGCTTCTTTCTTCTCAAAATCTCAGAGCAAATAGTACATGAAGCATGGTGCATTCATGAGTATGTCTGTCTTCGGAACTTATGTTGAACTGTCTGTCCTGGATTTCATAGCGTTTAATGTCCTCCAGGGCTGCGGTCACAGTCTGTCTCTGTCAGTCTGCTCAGTGCCATGAGAGCCCCCATTCACCACTTAACCTTTTCAAAAGTGGTCGACTAACTTCAGAAGAAGAAGAAGTAGAAGAAAAAAAAAAACGACTCCGGGCTTAAGAAGGTGTGAAGCACGCCAGATCAGTGAGCATTGATTCCATAATGACGGCAACAACCGGCGTAAGGTCAGCCACACAGTGACTGTAGGCCTGAGTGGGTATTTAAAGGGTCTAATAGACATTTGAGCAGGCTTTGGTCTCATGCTTGTGAAAGCAGTTTAGCAAAGAGGCAAACAGCCCGGGGCCAGCAATAACAGAGTGGAACTGATTAGAGGAGGAGACGGAAGGAGGGAGAGAGAAAGAAAAGAGAGGAAAAATGAGACAGGGACTGATAGCATCTTCTTACCCAACATAATTATATTAGACAGCTAAAGGCTCCCTAATCTCTCAGATGATGGCGTGTTTAAAATCTCAGTGAAATGCAAACAATAACAAAAGCTGCAGAAATATTTCTGTAAATTGGAGTAGGAGCGAGGTGCTATGGGCATAATTAAAACAACAATCACCAGCATTCATTTTGCTGGGAATTTTACAACAGCACTCATAATCCCACAGTAAAAGACTGACCTCGTGCTATGAAGTCATTCTGGTTTTTATGTTTCACCAGACCATAATCACACACATTTAGTCAAGGCTTAAGAGAGAAGTCTGTCACTTTCTCAGAAAATGAATTTTCAGAAAATCCTCACATTTTATTTGTTGTAATTAATAAAAATCCATGAGATCTGCCCTGCAGCATTTGGCTTCCTATTAATGTCAAAGTTAATGCAGTCTCCCATAAGGCATTCAGACATTACGCTGATCTGTGACGTCAGCACTCTGCGGTTACTTTGTTAGCGTTTAATGAGCAATTATTCGGGGGAAATATCACGATGTTGTATTTTACTGTTTATCAAGCAGCGGACTGTGTCTCTAAGGCTTCATAATCTTTCTGCTTGACATTATGAAATAATTGTCAGGAGTCAAATCTTTAGTTAATTTTTGCGGTACACAAAACGGCTTCACTCGGGGCAAAGAGTTCATTATTCCAGGCCAAAAGTAGATATCTGTGGGATCAAGAAAACAGCTTCAAGGATATAATTTGGTGCTGGTATGTTGGATTTTTATTTTTCCCCTAAAGTTTGCATATGGAGGGGTATGGATGAGAGGAATTTACTCACAATATTTTTAGCAAAGCAACAGACAAAACTAAATTATTGATCAGCCATTATTAGTCACAGAGATCCTGGTTTTGTTTTTGTTCTACTTTGACAGCATGTGGAAATGTTGCACGTACCGAGGATCAAATATAACCCACTTTTCCTTTATTGCTCCTCTCTTTCCTCACACTTTCAAACCCTCTCTCCACCTCTCACCCCCTTGCTCACCCCTATCCCTCTCCTGCCAACCCTTCATATGTCAGTGAAAGCTGTTGCTAATAAAAGTTAAAAAGCAAACTATGAAAAGGAGGTAAGAGGGAGCGGAGGGAGGTGCATTCTTTCCTGTCTGCCTGGGAAGAGCTTTGCTGGGGCAAAAGGGAGTCCCAGCGGTCTGGGACAGAACTGGAAGGGAAAGGAAGGGAGGTGGAAGGAGGGGAGGTGTGGATAGGAGTGTCACCTCCGTCACCCCAGGACATGGAAAAAAACATTTTGTTTCATCAGGTTTCAAAAGCACAGCAATTACATCGGAGACGCGGGATGACAGGACATCCCTGCACGGCAGTGTGCAGAGTGAGAAAATGCTGAGGGGGAAGAGCCACGCCTTCAAAAACTTAAAAAGGGGGGACTCATCCTCTCCTCTCTTCTCTCATCACCTCTCCTCGACATGGCTATAAGCAACACTAAAGCAGCACCCCAATAGCTCATCTCCATCTTCTCTGTGTCCAGAGAAGGCGGCCATTGTGTGCCCGTTCCTCTTTCCCCAAGTCAGTTTCCTATTGAGGCTCTGAAAAGGCCTTTGAGGGGCCCTGTTTTGGCTGTGCAGCTCACCTGCAGAGGGGAAACTATGGGTCTATTCTAAAGCCCAGCAGCTGCCAGGGCAGAGAGGCTGGCACCCAGTGGGACGGAGAATAGCGGCCGCAGAGTCTTTCAATATGAAGCCACTTAGTAACAGAAGGCATGTGCCAAGCCTGCAAAGCCAGAATGAAGAGTCACCCTTTGGAGTTCACCAAATATCAGAGAAGAATTAGACCCATCTCCTCTCTGCTGCCTTTCTGCCTCTTCCACAACGTTCTATCTATGTCTGGCTGCTCTTTGTCTGGCTTAGCTGTTTACAGAATAATAATCCACAGGTAGCGCAGCAGAGCAGAGTTTATATGGAAAACGCAGATCAACAGGTGGGACGGTGGAGCTGGAAAAAATGTTGATAAATGGGTGAATGAAAGTGCTGCCAAACAGCTCCCTCGTCCATATTTAAAAGTAACTGCCCGGTTGTGTGACAGATCGAGCTATGATACTGCTGTGAAGATCTCAGTGGCTGCAGGCCTGTGAAGAAGCCTTCATCACACAAAGCCTCTTTTCTGTCAGCAGGCTAGCTCCCACACTGGCGCTAATTTACGATGCCCTCACAGCAATTTCCACAGTCAGAGAAGTTCAATTGTGTTTTCCAGCTCATTAAGCATCAGCACAACAAAGCTTTCATCTTCTCCTTCATCCACTTCATCCCCCTCTTCTCTCCCTCCACACACATCTACCTCCCTTTATCCCGCTGTCCACTAATCTGCCTCCTTTACCCAACATGCAGTCTAAAAAAGATGAAGTAGCGAAGGTAAAATGGGTTTCCTTATTCAAATAATTTTCCCTCTCCCTACATTTAATTCGATTTGCGTCTGGCTTTGTGTTTTGGTTGATTTAAAGCACAGCCCCAACTCTGAAGATTCCCCTCATGCAGGCGTAGGGAGAATTTAATGGTTGTTTATTCAGGGGCCTCTGCTGCACCCTCCCATCCCTTTCAGAGCTTCATGAGACGACGTGGAATCTATTGTAATCTCAGAAGAATCAACTCAGCATATTTGTTCAGGCTGTCATGGCGCTGAGATCACAGACGCACATTCAAATTCAAGGTTAGAGCCCTGAATATCTTTTGATTAAACTATATATTTATACACGATCTGTATTGATATTTCAGATGTACAAGACAGCTGAAGTGCAGCATTTTCCTAAATTTAAACAGGCGTGCATGCGGCCTCGTTGTATGGAGAGGAAATGAATGCAAAGAGTAACTCTCACCATCTCGAGCTTGAGCAAAAATGCCCCTGAGCAAGGCATGAAACTCCAATTTGTTCCAGCTGCGGCTCCTCTGTGGTCAGCATTATCAGAATTTCTGATAGATGAGGCTGATGCCATAATTTACTGACATAATCGACATGCCTAGAACATCTTTTGAAGTCAATGTGAGTCACAAGCTATTATGAAACATGCAAGGGAGGAAGTGCAGCCGATACTGCTATAGATAGATCAAAACAAGTCGTGCTGAACACCGAAACAGTATCTGAAATCATTTGCATTCCCACTGAGCAGCCGTCTACATTACGGGATTATTTATGGCTGAAAACACATAACATGTTCTGCTAAATGTCAAATGAAATCTTGTTTCAGGACTTGCTAAAGTTGATAACAAGATACGCCCACATGAACTAAATAGCTCATATAGTGATGTTTCTTCTTCTTTTTTTTTGTCCCAAGTCAGAGAGATAATTTGACATTTTGGAAAATATGCTTAATTGTCATCTTGCCAAGAGTGAGATGAGACCAAAACCACTCTGACAACACATCATATGGTAAATATGATGCTGCAGACAATGGATTTTAGCCAATTTCAGCACAAAAACTGCAGACCAGCATGCCTGAAAAGAGAATAAACCTGCTTACCTGCACCTCCAAAGCTCACTAAAACATAGTATGTTAAAGTTAACCATAAAACCGATACTTCGTGGGAGGCTAATTTGTTTTCACTCTGTCTAATCTTTAAACTGGGATGAACCAGCTGCTGGCTAATCTATATATTGATTACACAGAAGCACTATGACATGACTTGTTGTAAATATGCGCTATACAAATAAAATTGAATTGAATTGAATTGAATAGAAATGAGAGTGGAAATAATCTTCACATCTACCAAAACTAAACTGGAACTACCACAAAAAACAAAAAAAACAAAGGTAAGTAAACGTATTTTTCAAAAATGTTAAAGTTTTCCTTTCTGACAATGGGCAGGAGGATTAGTAGTCAGCTCACTGTTTGATACAATGCATGATGCAGTGTCTAATGTAACCAAAATATTTTAAAGAGAAAAATTGCAATACATTGTCCTCTCAAAGAGGTACACAGAAGTCTTAAACGTAAGAAACAAGCATGACTTTTTTCACTTGAATGTCTCAGTGGGCCAGTCATCTCCCAACAGGTGCTGCTGTGTGATTTGTCACAGTTTAAATAGTCACAGCATGTTGCAGTGCAGCTGCCATCACTTGAGTGACTTTGAAGAAGACTGTTGGGAAATGTGTTCCCCAATTTGCAAATAGTCAAATGGCAACAGTGGTTTGACACAAATCAGTGAGCCATTTTCATCTTTCAGTGAGCAAACACCAAACTGTGTTTACTACCATCTCCCATTGTGCTGCGGTCTGACCTCACTCTGCTATTCATGGAGAGGCAAAGTAGGAAACTGATGCTGTGGCACACACATTTGTGAGTTTTCATTTACTGTTGGGGGGAAAAGAGAAAAGCATCAAATAAGAAACAGTGATATATATGTTTTGTGGCGACTGTCATTCACTTGACCACAAAATGGCTACAAATAGTGCAAGGACATACCAATCCTCTGCGTCCCACTGTGATTCACTGGAAACCTTCCCTTACTATACTCAGAGACTTCCTCAGTAGTTTATAGTTGGGCTTCTCTGTCCCATATGGTGAAAATCTATTTTATTGCGTTTTGTGTGTCTTAAAAATTTGGAGCTATAAAATAAAAGATGTAAGACCATGAAGATGCTTATTACTGTCCTTCCTGGACAGCCTCCAGGCTTTACAAGTTAGAAAAATGTTAATCGCTTTTTACATGGAAACAGAGGAAGCAACAGTCATCCAGCTCAAACTTTGCATAGTCCTGTCCCCTCACTGTCTTCTGCTTTTGAGGTAAACCATTCCGAATGATCAGCTACCTCGCAGTTCATGCTAGAGCTACTTCTGCTAACTCTGAAATGTCTCAGCCATGAGCCAAACTCACCAACTGCTGTTGGCTGCAAGAGTGAACACAGAAGAGTCTCCATGCACTTCCAACATCTAAGAAAACAGAAGACCTGACAGATTATTGATTGATGGCAATGTTCCTACAACAATAGAACAACTGATGCACCACTTATTTTATAAATACGATGTTATCTGAGTAAAAAACAATGACTATGCTGTGAATTTGTCAAAAATTTTATGTCAGATGAGGAGTCCTGTTCAGGCACATTTATGTTGGCTGCTGTGGCCAACTGTTGTCAATCACATCTGCAGGGAGAGTCTTCTTCCTGAAGTGGTCGTGAACAGCAGAAGCATTTAAAGCTACAGACTCTGAAACTGCCCTTTAGATCAAAAGACTCATTCTGGAAACATGTAAGCCTTTTTATTAATTTGCTAAAAAAGGGAAACACTATGGGACTTCTAAGACTCAGATAATGCATGACGTTTACCTCTGAGTGTATGTTTTTTTTGGTGTGTGTGTGTGTGTGTGTCAGGTTTCTCTTGCTTCCATTAGTCCTGTGATGTCCCCCTGCTCCTCTGCTGTCATCACCATCATACTAATGACGCCTACATCTGCTATCATGGCCAGACAATAAAGACTCTGCAGTATCATAATTTGACATCCCTGGCCTCTGTTTGTGGGTCATTCTGCAACACCATCATCGCCGTCATTATCATCACTGAGTGCAGGCTGCCATCTGAGTTCCCCCCCTGCTGTCAGCGCCATCGCTGAGCTCACCCTAACCCCTGGCTTGCACCAGGTCCAGAGAGGGTGTCCGGTTCCCGTTCTCTGCCTCCATTTCTCCCAAACTGCAACAATACGGCAACAATATCTCTGTGTTCACCTGTTAGCACCTGGCACTGCGGGCAAGACTCGCTGCCGAGTCCCCAGCAGCCAAACACTCTGCTCATCTCTGTCAGACGCCATGTGGGACGCGCCTTCCTGTCACCAAACCCAATATCCTACATACAAAACACACAGAGGCATAATAACCGGCTCGCTGCTCACCTGTCCACACCTTCTCCAGACAGCCGAGTCATGCTAACATATAGAGGATAAATGAAAAGCACTTAAGCAATCAACAAGCCATCAGGTAATTACAAAGGTTTGAAGCCTTATCTGCCATGTGAGACCTCTCAAGAAGGAAGCTAGTGAGATATCATCCATTAAAATAATGTTTACAAGAGACAACCTCAGCTTATATTGGTGTAAAATTTTATATTCGAATGCGGCGCAACTCTGGAATCAACCACTACAACATTTAGTATTTTAGAAACAGTTTATTTGTCCAGTTAGATCATCATGATTCTGCTCCAAGAATCACAGTGTATTTTTTAGCAAGAAAATGAACAAACAAACAAAATGAATATCACGATGTATCCAGAAACTCTTGAAACAGCGACTGAGACTGTAAATCTATTTGAAATAATGTTCACTGAGGTAACAAATCAACTGAGAAGTTGGATCATTTTCTCATTGACCTCTGAACAATCAAGCTTCTTTTGCAACTAAAGGTGTCGCCCCCTGCTGGCAATGACAAAGAATACAGGCTTAAGGCATCTCCACTTGATTTTCCATCTTATCTCACCTGTCTTATATACAGTCTAGGATGCAAGTGGACACTTACTCCAGCTTCAACATTGAACCAAAACCACAAACTTTTCCAAGTGTTAACCAAATGGCTTATCTTCCTCTACCTCTCATCTACCTCCCATCGACTCTGGATGCAAACATGGCTTTTAGTGTTAAAGTCCTGTATTTTACACCTGCGATCCACCCCAATCACCTCCCTGTGACTGCTGTGTGGTGCATAAAATACACAGTGTCAAAGATTTTTAAAAAATGTGGCCTACGAGCATAATCCTCTTGTTTTTTGCTTTTTTCTTTTTAGAAGTCATTTGTACTGTTTCATTGGTTTGCTCTTACAAAAACTACCTATGTGGAAGCATTTCAAAAATGCATCTTCAGAGAGAAGTTCAAACTTTCTAAACCTCACCCACTTGTTGAACACAGCCGCTTTCATTACCACGTCAGAAAACTGTGGTGGAAAGTTGAAGTTCGGCTGAAACAGACTTGTGGCTTAAATGACCTGTAGTCATTATCAGAAAACCCTCCTGTCGGGTTTTCCTCTGTGACACCCTGAGAAATGTTCTCATGTGATAATTGAGGCCCGAAACTACCTGGGGCATGTGAGAAGAAAAAAGAAAATGTAAGTATGTTACAATCAGCGGCCTTTTTCACAGTTTTGGTCGACAGGCTGGACTTGACCTTGAGTGGAAACAGAAAGAGTAGCGGTTCACATGACAAAACGTGCTGACAGTGGCAAAGATGAAACAACTAACTGAGACTGACATGTTGTTGCAGTTCCCTTCAACCTCAGATCTGATAAGGAGACACTTTACTGGGAGGACCTCAGGCCCTCCACATCCTCTTTGGCTGGTTGGCATGATTGGGCCTGAGTGAAACTGAGCTGGAGCCAAGTGAACTTATATTCTTCACTTTATTATTTCAGTAATTGATGTAACACCCATATCAATCATCCCAATTCACACTGCTGCAAGTGGTAACTGGTGCTTAACACAAAAAATGACCCCAGTTTATTTCACAGAAGCTGATATAGAATTCATATAGGGTGTGAGTTATTGTAAATGTCAGCATGGAAGCAAAAGTTTGTGATCTTACATCTACTGACATTTTGACATACCAATGTTGGCAGGTCCGCTCACACACAGAATAATGTTCTGTTATGCTTCACCAGACAGGCCTCCCGTCTCCTTTAAAGACGATACACTTTCACCACCACAAGTTCCCCGCTGTGTGTTTCATAAATGTTTATCCCACACCACTCCAGCCCCCTCCCCAAAGTTTACTTAGGATAGCTGTAAGCCCTGCCAACTCTGATGAAAGAGAAAGATTTTAAAAAATGAAATACATAATGCTTGCTTCAACATGTCGAAAGAAAAACTCTTTTAGAAAACCACAATTAACTCTTTAAACAATTCTCCACTGGGGAGAGTCAAAGAAAGAAAAAAAGAATTTTCCACTAAGACCAAGAGCAGGTTGACATTTTGGGCTTTTTGTGTAGCGCCTCCAGCAGGTTAAAGTTCGCTCAGATCCAGTGAATTATCTCGACTTTTAGAGGATGGATTGGCATTAAATAGAAAAGCAGAGCATTAGCGGTTTCCACATGGTGAATACTAATGGACTGGCCTACATTATGATTAATTGATGGCTGCATGAAAACTAATTGTTTTTCAATTGAGCTGGTTTTGATTATTAATGCAAATGTATAGAAAAGTAAGGCATGGATGAAAATAATGTATATATTATACGTACATACAATAGATAGGTTTTAATTTTCTAAACCTAAATACTGACAGTTGAAGCAGGATATATTTTATTTCAATATTTACTCATTCATTATGGAACAATGGAAGGGAAACAAAGCATTACAGACAGTCCTACATCTCCCTTTCAAACAGACAGAGAGTGAGAGTGGTAATATTCACAGTAAGTAGAGGAGAATGTAATGCTGCACTAAATTACAGTCATTGAAAGCTTGTATGGTTACCCAGCGATCTATCACTGTCACACAGAGAGCGAGAGGAGGAGAGAGAGCAGACAGGCGCCAGGCGCAGCAGGATCAAAGCAGGAACATACCTCGGGCAGAGAAACAGTTAACTCCATTTAACCAATTGTCCTACAGAGAGACAGACAGTGTGCTGCTGCAGGCCCGACAGCAGTTCCCATAAGAGGGGAAAAAACTCTCACATATTGGGTTTCGCTGAAAATGATTTGACTTGATTTGAAGAGCTGCAGAACAAGGCCAATTTGGACGGGCCTCTTCAATGGGCCCTTTACTATGTCTCTCAAAGGGATTACAGACAATGAACACAATAGGCTGAAATATGGCCAAAGACAATTTGATTACAGGCCACAAGATAGAAATTTACAGTGATAATAACTCTTAGGAATAGAAAGAGCGCTGTAAATTGCAGCCCGGATTGCCTTACTGCTTTAATGAAACACGGTGATAAACTACTGTCAACGTATTCTCAAGCACAACTTTCAGATGAGGCCCTAAACAGGGAGTAATGGCACCGTTTAATTGCTGCAACATAGAAAGAAAAAAAAAATACAGTAATAGTGAAAGTTCTATGGCATCTATCTGGTGAAGCTTTGCGTCTGATTTTTGTTCAACTATGCGTGAACTAATTTATGGGCAAGCTGTGAACACAACAATGGTATTTATGACTTGTCTGTTTGTATTTTGTTGTCCCTGATCAATACTTTGTAACATGGATTCTGGAAAGCGCTCTATAAATAAAGATGATTGTTTTTGTTTTTGTCACACCATATGTAGTAAACTTACTGTCAGAAAGTTGCCTATTGCACATCTAACACACATGAGCATGCATGCTTGTGTCCACTTGATTTTTTTGTGGATTGGCTGACCTAGAATTTCATTGCACTGATAACTTGTTAACTGCTGCATACAACAATAAAGCCTTTAAATCCTTTTGCTCAAACATCCAGGGAGAATATCTGACTCTTTAGCTGCTAAAAGTTCCACTATGCAGTAGTTTTTTTTTCAGCAGCTGCCTGTTGCTACCACGAACAAGGTTGATGAGAACACTGACAGTGAATCAAAAAAAGTTGGGGCCATAAAACCACATCATGAGTTGTTCCATAGAGCTGAAGGAAACTTGTGTAATAATTATCTTTGAGTGCAAGCAGCATCTTTCATATTAGTCAACAATCCAGTGCTAATATAAAAATATCAATTAGTGCAGCTTTAAAATTACAGTAGCCTTTATTAGATTTAATGTTAAGGTATGTCCACTTCTGACCTACCTTACATGACATGACTCCGCGCTCTGCCACTGATGGGAGGTTTACATCTGTCAAGAACCACTGCGCACGAAATGGACCACAGCGCTGTCATTACAAGCCTGGCCTATCAGAAACCGATTCATCCGAATCACGTGGAAACATCTACAGACCGATTGGCAGGCGGCAAGTTGAGAGCAGAACTTATGGCACTTCACCGAAGGGGAGGCAAGACCGTGCGTAAAAACTGAAGTTTAGCACGCAGCTGCGCAACATCGAAGGAAGCTCGGCACTAACACTGATCTCCTCAAGTGAAGACGCCAAAAACATAAACAGTGACGGAGAGAGGGGCAGGAAAGTTGGTTGTATGGCACCGCAGTCGTGCGTAATGAATCCTGCGCAGGGATCACCGCCCTCGGCTGCTACAGGGGAGACCTCACCGGAGGATAGAGTCGCTGGTGGCGTCGGAACTGATGAGCTGGACTTGTCACCTGATCGAAGATGCAAAATCAAAAGCTTAGATCTGCCTTTCAGTGTAGAATCCCTCATATCAGACAGGACGCCGTGCAGAAGCCACCACTCCCCGGAGCCCGGCTCAGGCTGCGTGCGATCGGAGGAGACCGAGTGTGCGTCACCGAGGGGACTTCATCGGTCCAAGCCGGAGGTGATGGACCTGAGCGACAAGGAGACGGGCACCTGGTTTCAGGGTCCTTACGCATCCCCTACAAGTGAGTGTAGGAAATTATTTTTGTTTCTTTCTGAGAAATTCTGAGAAATTATTTTCAACCGACTAAAGCTGCTGTGAAAAACAACCTCTCGCGTAAAATAGTGGCTACAGTAATTGTGTAAAGTATTACATACTTTAAATCTTACAAAAGAGCAGTTGCCCACACAGAAGAGGAAACGATTGGGGAAAAAAAAGTTACGTTTTTAATGATTTCATGAAAAAATCTTGCGAGGACTGGAGAGGGATTTAAAACCTTAGCAATGTGGTGACTTTAAAGGCTGCAAGAACTGCTTCTCTAACCTAAATGCAACCTGCAGCAGTCCTCACTGTCTGCAGCACAATGTAGTTTTGGATATTTCCCTCTTTTTGCTTCACTTTAGTACATGCATCATGCTAAATATCTAAAAAGAAAAGTGTGGCTGTAGTTGTGTAACATCGATCAGCAGTGTTTTATCCCACTTACGTGACATTTTAAATCTACTTGCAGGACTTCCCAGCCCGACCCCGTGCAATCTACGGAAACACAAGAACAACAGGAAACCCAGAACTCCCTTTACAACCTCTCAGCTGCTTTCTCTGGAGAGGAAGTTCCGTCAGAAACAGTACCTCTCCATCGCGGAGAGAGCGGAGTTCTCCAGCTCCCTCAGCCTCACAGAGACCCAGGTTAAGATCTGGTTTCAGAACCGCAGGGCCAAGGCCAAGAGACTGCAGGAGGCCGAGCTGGAGAAGCTAAAGCTGGCCGCGAAGCCGCTGCTCCCGGCCTTCGCCTTCCCCTTCCCACTGAGCGCACCCGTGGGCGCACCGGCCCTGTACGGGGCCCTGAACGGACCGCGTCCTGCCTTACCCGTCCCGGGACTATTTAGTGGACCATATGGGATGTACTACTTGTCTTAACTCTCACTAACTTTGAGCTGCTTCTCTGGGAGAGCTGCCTTTAAAAAAAAAAAAAGAAAAAGAAAAAGAAAAAAAAGCCTTCATACAGCAGATAACCAACATTGCAAAAAAAAAAAAAAAGTCCATCCTATGAATCAGTGTGTCTGAAATTACAAATTAAATCTTGTGTGAAATATTTTTCGTTCTGACAAAGGTTTACTGGTGCGAGAGTAATGTTTTTACGCAGCACAGCAGTCGGTTCATTCAAGGAACAGAAACCAGAAACATATTTTCACTCGACTGTAATTCTCCAGAAATTCTAATTAATTTTCAGTAAACAGATTTTAAAATGTATTTTTACGGTAAATTATTTAACATGGTCATTTTTGCAGTGTATTCCGTAAAATCCTTTCCTTTCCCATGGCGGACTCTCGCTGAGCTCATTTTAAATTTTGAAATGTCATTTGTACTGTGAGCTTTTCTGTCCAAACACACATATTCCGGAAATACTTTTTCCAAGTAATTTTTTTTTGTCACCAGAGAAAATGACAGGATTATTTAAAGGCCTGCAGCTTGGAGCTGGAAGCAAAAACTCTGAGGAGCCATTGATGTTTTTTGTTTGTTTGTTTGTTTTAAATTCCAATCTAGAGGCCTTTGGAAATTACTCACATTTACAGGACAGTTGTAATTTAATTTTAGGGGTATAGAAAACACAGAGAAGCATCAATGGTATATTTAAAGGAAAACTTTTAGGGGTGGGTTAAAAATATTTCTCAGAGCTCTATTGTCCAAAAGCTGTTAGGAAACACATCATTGGGCCACATAGTTGCACTGGCTGACATGTTTCCTTATTGCTAAAAAATACAGGAACTGTAGTTTATTGCGAAACAAACCACAAATAACTTCACACTTTTCCACTTTAACTTTTCAGAGATCTGAAAGTGATGACTGTTAATAGTTTGTTTCATTGGATTTGTGGACGTTATTAACAATTTAATCCCCCACTGAGCGAGGCCCCAAAACTCCTTTTGAATAATCTGAGGGACTTAGATAAGACTAATACAGCCCAGTCAGGATTTTTTTATAAGTTAAAGAGAAAGAAAAAAGCCTCATTGGTACAGAACCCCTTTCATCTCCAGCTTCACCGTCATTCAACTAAAAGCACACAAATGTAGATACAGTTCAAGTATGTCCATATTTAAAATATGCGGGTCTTCGCAAGCAATAACACATCCAACATCCACCAAACAACTATCATGGAACAAAATCTGAAGCGCTCATTTGTGCCTTTTAGTTGCTGTTGTAATTAAATTGTCTGTAATTTTTTTGTATATTGAAAACTGTTTACCTTTTGCGCTTTAGCTCTTAAGTGCTGCAGTGATTCAACTAAACCAGAAGAACCTTCCTCGTGAATTTATTATAACAATCGCCACACACAATTTCTTTGTTTCCGACTTGTTGACAGATTTCCTCATTTACAAATCAACTATAAATCTGCTTTACTCTTGTCATTACCTCAAACGGAGAATGTTTTTGCACAGATGGTAAAAGAACTTTGCAAGACCTGTTCCATTACTAAATGTAGATAAAAGTCCTCGGCTATTTTTGCAAACCCTCAAAGTGCTAAACGTGACTGATGGACTGGCATCAGTCATTATTGTACAGTGTATTTTATATTTCATGGGTGAACATGTGTTTTGTACAATTATTAAAGTCTATTATGTAAATTCTGATATTTCTCTCATTTTTTTTTGTCCTCACAAAACTACTGACTGATCACAACCTTTTGAATTTTAAGTCAAACTTTCCACCAGAGTAAACTGGGTCAACCACATCCCATACAGTGCACTTTGTAACTTTCCTTGGAACCTGACGCAACAACACTATTTTTCACCACTACAGCTGGTTGTGTCTGCTGACAGGGGAGATAAGTGAGATGGGAGCCTTGTAGCACAAAAAGACTAACCAACAGTCTTAACCTAAATTAATTTCTATGCACATATCTCTCTTTTTTGGCAAAAAAAACCAAAAACTTTTATTTTAAGTTAAGGACACCTATGACAGTAAATATATTTTGTTGAAAGGGTATAAAGTTGTAAATCTTATAGAACAGTATACAAAAGATTCCATTCTGGTTTTTCATTTCCTCCTTCCCCGCCGTCCTCTGAAGCCTCGGACGGAGCCATGACCGAAGCATACGGCTGAAGGAACCCTGAGAAAAAAGAAGACGGCTGGTGAATTTTGGATCTCAAATTGTTTACCGTTTGAATAATAAAAACTGTCGTAAATACTATGAAAATATCAATTCACATATATTTTTTTTAGATATTATTCAACTTAAATGACAGGACTAAACAATTTAACTACATAATTGCAGAAGTTTACCTTAAAAAGACAGAATTCTCTTATCTTTTGACTGAGAACTTAAAATGTTTACTAAATTCACAGAGTTCACATTCAATCATCATCTTGAAAATGGCTGATTTAGTGACTTTTAGCACAGTTCTTTTTAGCAGATTTGTTTAAGGACTAACCTGTAGGAGTATTGTGGTTTTGGTGGCGCGCTGCTTGTACTTTCTGAGCCCTGAGCTGAGGCAGAAAGCTCCTCGGTCGAGGCCGGCTTTGCCATGCGAACAGCTTCTTCCTCAGACACATGTGTCTCCATGGATTCCTCTTGCTCGGGCTGGTCTGACAGCACATTACACATAACCTCACACACACCCTCGGACTCGCACACATCGTCCACTACTTCCATGGCTGCATCCTTCTGCTGCTGTGTCTTCGTCTCTCGGGTTCTATTAATCGAGATACGGTATTTAAAATACATATACAAGGCCATATAAGGTAGCATGTAAAGCCTTAACATTCATTTTACTGTTTCCTGCATTATAATATATTTTAAACAAGTTGTGTTTTTACAGGCAAGTTAATCCAAGTGTTTCCAGAGAGCAGCAAAGTGAATCTCACTCTATGCATTTCCTGATCTTCTCATGAAAATAAAAGACAACTAAACAAAAGTAAAAGTGAAAATAAAAACATTACATTCACTTTGTAGCAGTGTGTCAAAAGATGCAGTTCAAAAACATAAATCCTCTTTGCCCAACACTGGCTCAACTAGACTGAGACCATAGTCAGATTTATACTGACATTTTGCTGCCATCTAGTGGACAATATACATTAAGCACAGTCTTACCCTCTGTCCTTCTTGGTTTTGTCAAACCTGAAGTCCGGAGGATACTTGTGAATTCGTATTAGATGGTCTTTTCTGTGTTTACTAGTCCTGAACTTCTGTCCACAGCCCTCCACCAAACACTGGTACTGAAAAATGAGAAATAAGTGTCAGGAAAAACATATCTTTTAAGCATTTGTCTGGAAAAAAAAAAGTCACTAAATGTACAGTTTTTTTCTCATAGCTCTACTACTTTGACCCAAAGGAGTTTTGGGGAGTTTTTGGCTTAGATCATTGTTGACTTATGGTGGGCTAATTTTAAATGCAATATAATGCCTCTATGGAAACAGCACAACCATGGTCAGAAGCAGAAGACAGACCTAACAAATTATTTCAAATACCTTCTTTGCAGTGTTACATAGTTACAATGCCAGAAATCATTAAAAAAAAAAAAAAAAAAGTTGTATTTTTAGAATTATTTATTTCACAAAAAAAACCAACAACCCTAAAATCATATTGTAAAACATTTTTTTTACAGAGCCAGCAGATACAAACACCACACACACACAAAAAAATGGTGGTTCAACACACTACAGATATTTAAATCCTATCCATTCTCTGAAAGCACAGCCTGCAGTTCAGCCAGAAAGTCTCAGTTTTTTTTTTAAGTGAATGATGATCACAGCTGCGTCACTAATGGCTTCTCAGTTGCGCTGAGGAGTGCAGAATTTTTAGTTTTTCACTGAATTTGGTTATTGCAACTACTTTGTCTTTTTTTCCACAGTTTTAATTGCCACATGTAGCTTAGTTTTGGTCAACAGAACTGCACATCACAAGGTCTGCTAAAAATGTGAAAATCTTATGATGCTTTCTGTTTTTACAGTTTCAGAGTCTGATAAATGGTCTCATTTTCATGATTTTTTTTAAAGATAGCATGACTTTCAAACCTGCCAGTGGGCTCAGTGGGTTAAAAAGGGAAGCATCGAACAAGTAAAATGTCACGGGAGAAGTTTGTTTTACCTTTGACTTACCATGTCTTGCCTCTGGGCGAGGATAGTAAAGAGAGAGTCGTGCCACTCCTGAATGTGAATGTCCAGGAGCCGGGCACTTGGCAGAGAGCGACGGCATGAACAGCACACATGTCGGTGGAGGGAGTTATAGTGGTGTTCATACTCCTCCAGCGTGCTGAAGATTGAACTGCAGCCTGAGATGTGACAGGCGAACTCTGACACACTGAGACAAGACAAGGGGAGGAGGAAGGTGACGCACAGCATGACCCACATTGACATCACTATTAATGGTAAATTTCATGGAATAACTTAATGTAGGAAGCACTTCGATATCTCAGTTTAACAACAAGCAGTGGCAACAATAAACCAAAATATAACACAGTTATCGAAAATGTGGTTCTCACTTTCACAATTATAGAAAACTTTCATTACATTCTGTTTAGTCTGGTATTTCATTTCAGTGCACATGTTTATCATACTAGTTACAGGTGTCTATAATTTAACCTGTATCAGCACTGAAAAAAACATATTCACGTATAACATTTTTAAGTCACTGACTCAATACGATTATACACACATTTCAGTGTATCCAAATTAGGTAGGACTTTTACTTTATTACTGAACTACACACACACCCACACACCCACGCACGCACACACACACATACACACTTGTAAATACTCTTTATGTTCTTTGCTTTTCTGTAAACAAACAGTCAACTTCTGTACTACAGCCACATAGAAGCCAATAAAAAAACTATAAGTTAGACCAAACATTGCCATAACTTGGCTTTCATACCTGAGGGTTGGCTTGTCTTCTGCCTCCGAGATGTAGAGGTCTTGCAGGTACATGTGCCTCTGAATGTCTCCATCCTGTGAACAATCATGTGTAGGATAAATCCCACAATTCCCCTCCTGACCCCTGGATATTGTCTTTTTTTATTTTTGTAACTCTCACTAATCTTTAAATAGCAATTGAAATTATTTTACTGGTGGAGGGAAATCAAAAGAAGAGGTTTTGAGGTATGTTGATGTCATATTCTGACAAAATGTGACAGTTTTTTCAGATGAACATATATATAGGAATTTCTTTTTTGCTTACATGAGAGTTATATAGAGGGCTATGAAATATGTGAAAGTGTAAGAGTAAGACTTTTGTTGAACTCTTCTCTACAGTAGGCTTTGTATCCTTGGTGACTGGTGATCTGACATTGTTGTCAAAACTTAAATATCAATGAAAATAAAGTTACAATGAAGCATAGTAATAAAAAAAAAGTTAATTAAAAACAACAACAACAACAATGAAATATATTTTCTATGTATGTTATCTAACATTTATGTTACATCTAAAGTAAGTACAACATAACATTTTAAAAATAAAGTTAATCCTATGTAAGGGTACCAAGTTTGCATTGATCAAAATGACCCTGGAGGTAGATAGTAGATTTTACATTTAGTTGGCTAATAACAGCTCGTGCACATGTTCTATTGATAATAGCATGTATTTATATCAAAGCCAAATAGACATATTTCTTAATGGCCGTGTCTTCCACCTTTTTGCCCCCTGTTACAGCGGTTTAAACAGGTTTCTTGCTGTATTGTTACCTCAAACAGCTCGTGGTCCCGGTGCAGGTGGAGGCGCTGCGGGGTGAAGCTGAACGGGTTTCCCTCCTCAGTCTGCCTCCGCTGCTGCTGCTGCTGCTCCGAGTCGCCTGTCAGACTCTCTTCATGGCAGCTTCTAACCGAAACATCTCCCGCAGTCAAACGTTGGACCACTTCTGGCTGCAGCATCGTTTCATGCGCTCCTTACTTTAAAGTTATCCAACAAGTTCAGCTGCCGGGGAGCAGTCATCTGTTTTGGTTGTGTTTGTCGCGGGATGATGACGACATATAATAGTTTTTGGGCTGTTGACAGAACCAAAATGGCGCCTTACCGCCACCAACTGGACAGAAGTTATATCAGTACAAGTGGCCACCATAGACTAAATATTAGCGCATTAATTAAACTTCAGCGCATGATAAAAATAAAAATAAAAAAAAAACTTATCAAAATGAATAATTTTGAGGTAAAATGGTGTAATATTTTGACAGTACAAGCCTCATTTCAAAATTTCACATTTAGTTTTATAATAACAAAGCTGTAGGTTAGTATGATTTAATTACCCTCTGAATTTCTTCACTTAATGATACTTCTTGTGTACATGTTATGTTATTTACAAAATATACATTTTAAAGTAGAATACACATTGTTCTTAAAGGCGCGTCTTTTCCTGGTTTGCTCTACAAATAAACTCAGTACAATTAGAGTATAATGAGTTGTATTATATGTAAATCTGGACGGTTGCTTAAGTGATGTTTTTAATTGCTCATAAAGCTCATACGATGATTATCGTTTACATTTCTTGAGATGTATATGTGCAACACTTGAACATTTAGCCCAGGACATCCACCTAGTTGAGACATCACACTATGCCTATCCAGCAATTTTTTGTTTGTTTGTTTTTTGACTGCAGATTTTACATTGTTTAGTAGTTTGTTTCCAGAGATATCCAAAGTAAATTTTATCCCTATAGTCTGTGCAAGAGATTTAAATAAATCAACAGCAGGTAAATTGCCTGTTTGGTCAGAACTACATGTTTGTTTGTGATTGAATGGGTGGAGAGGCTGCGTTGTTAAAATACATGTGTACAGGAACACTATGAGAAATGGTCCAGCAAAAAAAAAGGTCTGGCAGGAAAAATAGTAGTTACTGGATGAAACTCTACTTCAAAGGAGCTGAACACACTCCACGATTTTGTAATTTTTTAAAAATGATTTTAAACCCACTTTTGTTTCACTATTATTATTGTTGCTGTTGTTTTAAATTGTTTCTTCTGGTTTTGATACCAAACACATATTACTGCTCTGTCCCATTTTGCAACAAAAATGTCATCTTTATGGTAGCTGAAAATAATATCTGTTTCCCCCCTTTACAAGTAGTAGTTCGAGCACCTTTACAACCCATCCTAAAATGTCTGTGTGGTGCAAGTGATGAGAAAATAAGTCACTCAATGTCTCCTTATTCTATGTTTTAGTTGCAAAAGGTGACTTAAACACTCTTAACCAATGAGCAAAGCCTGGGACTCATTTTACCACTAGATGGTGACAAACATTACAATGGGTTCCCACCAGCTCCAGTGGAGAGCTGTTAAAGTACTAGACAGTTTCATGTAATTTTATGAAGACAAAATGTCTTTGTTGTCTTTCAACTGTCCCTACAGCTTTTATGGTAGCTTGCAAGAACAATTATGATTCATGGAAAAGCCTATTCTTTTCAATAAACCGCACAAATAACTTTTATACATTTTCCTAGCGTGGCCTTTCCTTTTTCCACTGTTTTATTTAATCTTGCCTGCATCTTAATTTATCTCACTCAGCACCTCCCACAATTCATATTCATCTTTGCAGGAACACTGTTTAAGTTTTTACAGGCTCGGGTTGTGACTCATGTGGTTTCTCAGCTTCAAATGGTAATTTTCAGGATATTACACAGCACAGAGGGGCGGAGAGCTGAATCCTCCTCGGTATTTCCCTCAGACTGCCAAGCACACAATGACAGAGAACGTCTGATAGAGCAACATGTCTCACTCTGGATATTTTATATGGATTTTTCTGTCCACATGGGGTAGGTTTTTTTTCTTTCTTTCTTTCTTTCTTTCTTTCTTTCTTTCTTTCTTTCTTTCTTTCTTTCTTTCTTTCTTTCTTTCTGTCTTTTTATCTCACAACCCATCTCTGATACTTGCAGGAGTAATTGCAGGCGATGTGAGGACTTTACCTCATGTGGTAAAATACCAAACAGTGATACCTCAGAAGTTAAAGGATTCATCTCTTGTTAATGATGCTGCTACACATGAGGTAACACACATTCTACTGTACTATTGTATCGCTTTATTGAATTTTTTATTTATTTTTTAAATCTTTTGAAAAATGCTTCAAAGTCTCTTCTGTTCTGCTCCCCCGTTTGTATGAATAGAAATACCCTGATGTACTCCAGTACTCTGTGAAGATTGCAGGGAAACACTACACTCTGCACTTAGAAAAGAACAAGTGAGAAAACTTTCAATGTCTATTTAGAACAATGTTTTTAGGGTATGCTTTTTTTTCTTTTCTTTTCTTTTACTGTGAGTTCACACATCCTGCACTATCTTTTTTGAACTGTCAGTTGCATTCTTTTATTCTTTTCTTTTCAGACATCTTGTTGGGAAAAACTTTTCTGTGACACACTATTCTGATCAAGGCACCCCAGTCACAGCGACTCCAGATCTTGGGGTACGTATCATTTAATTTTCTCATTTGTATTCGGTAAGTTTGTCAGAAAGATATCTCTGTATTATTAGCATTTGATGTATTTTCTTGTGAGTGTGTGTATTTAGCTAAAATCTTGTGTTTCATTTAATTAGTATAAACTACCAAATAACTATCTTACTGTACACTTTTGAATGAACTGAAGGCAGGATATCCGGTGCCACTCACCCACCCAGTTTTAGTGGTTTTGAAACATTTAATTTCCTGTACCAAGTCTTTTTTTCACTTTTGTAAAATGCTGGTGTTATTATTTTATTATCATTCTAAAAGCACAGCCCTGAACTGTTAAGTATAAGACACATGGTTTTGTAAAATGCAAACCTTCCATTGATAAGTTTGACCCGGAAACTTGACCCACATTTATTCTACAGCCTGCAGTCATCATCATCATCATCACTCATTAAGTCACGTCAAGAACATTCATGCAATACATTCCCAGTATTTTCAGCTGATTTCAAAATATCAGATGACATTGAAAAGAAGTTAAGTTTCTCAACTACAAAGTTCCTCATTATGAGAGATGACACCACTCACACTGTGTCATGTGGAGGAGGAAATGACATATAAGGTTAAGATCATTTCTTCCGCTCAATTGGACACGTGTTGTTCATTATATACTGAATATGTGTAATGTATATTCCTCGAATTAGACCACACCATCCACTTGAAATATTTCGAAGATAAGGTAAAATCAAATCCCTCGTTTATTTCTGTTACAAATGATGGATGTCTGTTCAGGTTCACTGCTACTACCATGGACACATTGTGGGAGTAGAGGACTCCTCTGCCAGCGTTGGACTGTGCTCAGGAATAAGGTGAGTAATGCTGGCTGCAATTTTTCTTTCTTCTTGTAGCTCTAATTACAAAAAGGTTACTGTTTCCCTAAAAGGAGAGTCATACTTAATTAAGCCCATGGTGATGCGGAACTCTAAGTCTCGTGCTGTGACTCATAAAGAGTCACAGGAGTCCAAAGAGAAAATCAGCATCCATGTACTCCAGTACAAAGCCCATCAAGACTGCATGTAGCTCTGCGTCAGATCTGTATCCCAATCTTGTAGACCTCTCTTATTGAGTGTCTTGTGTCTGCATGTCAGCGTCACTAAGGTGGAAAGTAAAAAGAGAGTGGTATAATTAGTTGAACTGAGATGTTCAAGAATTTGATGTGCTAAAGAAAAAGAGTTTGTCCCCTCTAAAGTTTTTGTTTTCCACTGCAGGGGGTTTATAAGTCTCCAGGATCAGATGTATCTTATTGAACCTCTGGCCGAGGCCGAGGCGGGACAGGAGGATGAAAGACAGAACTCTGATGCTCACAGCAATGAGGGTCTTCATGCCGTTTACAACTACAAACACCTGAGGAGGAAGAGGAGCTCCTGTTCCCATGGAAACAAAACCACTTTCTATGATCACGGAGCTCGTCCGTCTGGACTGTTCCAGCTCGGCAGTCTGGTAAAGACGCACAACACGGGCACATACGTGATTTGAAGGATACAGCTGATATAGTTGGACTGATATTGCTGCTAATATTTTATGAAGCATACATACGTTTGACAATTTTATGCAAAAAAAGTACAAATAACTGTACCTCTAAATAATCCGTTCTGCATCAGTATTTCTATATCTTTTAAATTTATGACAAAAAAACATTTTTGATGTCAGAAAACAAAATAGCCAAAAAAGAGAGAGAGATAATATTTGAAATTTTTGAGTATTTTTGGCACACTTCACATCAATTTTTAAGTCAATGTAAAAAAAAAATTTTTTAATATAGACCAGGTGCAAAAACCCCCAATCAATTATAGGTTGTTTTAACACAGCTGGACTTGTGACTTTTAGCTTTAATGTGCAAACTTTTATTTTTTATTTATTTATTTATTTACCGTATTTTAATGCATAAAGTCATGCATTTGCATCAAAATAAGGACTGCTGTAATATATATTTTGCTGCTGCAGTACTGCTGCAGCAAAATAGTGATATCAAACACTAAAAGTACATTTGCAAATGCACAACATTGGGTTAAACACCCTCAAACCAGTACCTGCTACAACTTATCATAAACTTGTACGTGCTAATTTTTTTTATGTTGTTTTTATCTTCCACCTTTTGTGTTACACAGAAAAGCCGAGCCCAGACCAAAGACCGAACAGGAAAACCCAGGACAGTGGAACTGGTCGTGGTGGTCGACAACACAGAGGTTTGATTCCCCATTTTCTTATTTCTCACTGTTACTGCAGATGTATCCATTGTAATTATCAATAATACACTTTTAAAACAAGAAGTGGAATGATTGTGTTTCGTGCATGAGATGCTGATGATTGTATTAGTAATTTATATAATAATTTCTTTCAGTACAAGAAATTTGGAAGACAGAAGACAATCGAGGCCAGGGCTCTTGAAATAGCAAACCACGTGGACAAGGTATGTCTGCTTCTCTGTGGTCTGATTCAAACCTGCTACAATTTTGCTCACAAAAAAAAGAAAAGAAAAGGAAAACGTGTCCGACACTTCATCAGACTTTACTTTCACTCTGGATCGCGAGCAAAAAATCTGTCCTGATAGTTTGTTCTTTACTGACTGGAGTCAGACCAATAAAAGGAAGGAAAAGTACTGTCGCTGTGAAAATCTAACTTTAACTGTGAATCTTCACACTTTAGCTGAAAATTTTCACACATATCCCACAATCCTCTTTGCCTAGTCTGAGAGAGTAGGGCTAACATGAATGTATCTGCAGACAGCACTAGACCCAACAGTAGCTTCCTGTGACTGAAATATAGGCTCTGTGGCTTGCAGCGCTGCATGTTTTACACACATTTACATTCAGAAATACTGATTTATCATTTTTTCTCAGCGTTCCCCTGTTTAGATTGGGCTGTCATTCTGCTCTGTTTCAGCTGTATCGTCCTGTGGGTGTTCGTGTGATGCTGGTCGGTCTGGACATCTGGTCATACAAAGATCAGATAGAGGTCAGCACAAACCCTGAGATCACCCTCGGTCGCTTCCTCGAGTGGCGTCAACGAAATCTGCTGCCGAGGACCAAACACGACAATGCACAGTTCATAACGTAAGACGCTGCTGTTTTTAACCAGTAAAAAGACAATACAACAATGTTTAATCTGTTAAAGCATATATCTAAACATTCTAACTCTACTTTGTTCAGAGGTGTGGATTTTGATGGCTCCACTGTCGGCTTGGCAAACACCAATGCAATGTGCACCTCTAACTCTGGAGCTGTCAATGAGGTGACCTCACTTTAATATTTATTTACTTTAATACGGTGGGGGGATGTAAAAGTTAATGAAAGGAAATTGTGTAAGAGCTTTTGTTTAATTATATTCCACTTTGGTCTACTTTGCACACAGGACCATAACACGAATGCGATAGGAGTGGCCTCCACTATTGCACATGAGATGGGCCACAACCTGGGTTTGTCTCATGATACTGAAAACTGTGTCTGTGGCTCCTTCACGTCAAAAAGAGGCTGCATCATGGCTGAGAGTGTTGGGTAAGCTTAACTACTCACGTGTACATATACTCCAGAAAAGCTAAAACTTTTAGCTTTTTTTTTTTGGCGCCCCTCACACACTTACGAAAACTGGGCGCCCCTTTCACACTAAAACAAAAAGCTCGACACCTACACAAAAACAGCAAAAATAACAACAAAAGGAGAGAAAACAAAAAAATGTGTTGTGCCCCATAACAAAAAATATGCGCCACAGAGAGAGCCACACAGGCACACAGAACACAACAAAAGTGCGTGTGTGCGCTTTTTTTTTTAAAAAAACCGGTTAAGGAAAAATTAATTTTTGCCGATTTTTTTTCTTTAATGAACCATTAAGATCACGATTTAGGTTAGATTTTGTTAATTCTCCCAACATAACGACACTTCACAAATGAGACTGTCAGAAAGTTGAAAATATTATGATGCTTTTAGTTTTTACAGTTTTCTGACCATGACAAATGGTGTGATTTTTTTTTAGATCTGGTGGGTTTTGGGGTTCAGAGGGTCAAACCCAAACGAAAGCTAATATTTCTCTTCTCTTTTTTTGCTTGCTGTCTTTCTTCCTCTAGCATTGTGTATCCGGAGCTTTTCAGTAGCTGCAGTCAGCAGCAGCTGAACAGGTTCTTGGAGGAGATCAACCCTGCCTGTCTGCTGGATACTCCCTCCACTGATCGCATCTATGGAGGGCCAGTGTGTGGAAATGCCTTCCTAGAACCTGGAGAGGAGTGTGACTGTGGCACCGTGGAGGTTTGTGCACACCGCGCTTAAAACGGATGCACACGCAAAATCACATATGCAAAGAAACACAGAAGAGGCTGAATTCTAACATTCTGCATCCCTCTTTGTACCTCACAGGAATGCAAGAATCCCTGCTGCAATGCCACCACCTGCAAACTGAATGCAGGAGCACAGTGTGCAGAGGGACAGTGCTGCCACAACTGCCAAGTAAGTGCTACTCACTGTGTCCTCTCCAGATGAGTGAAGTCACGCTGATGCTAATTATGTTACCATACAACTTGACACGATCTGACTGTGCCGTCTGGCTGGTTATGTGTGATTGCACGTATTTCAGTAGTCGGTACATCACCATCTGTGTTTCTCTCCGCTCTGCAGCTGAAGCCGACAGGCAGCGTCTGCCGACCAAAGGCAGGAGACTGCGACCTGCCAGAATATTGCACTGGCTTCTCTGCAGCCTGTCCGACTGACGCCTACACCCAGAATGGCTTATCCTGCAACCGTGGAAAAGGATACTGCTACAATGGACAATGTCCATCACGACAGGAACACTGCAAGAGACTTTGGGGACCAGGTAAAACACCAGAGAAAGACAGTTTAGTTTAGATGTGCTCTGACTCTGATTTGTCAACACTCTGATGTCTACAGCCATCTCCTTTGTTATGATTCTGTTCAGATGCTGAGGTAGCTGCAGATGCTTGTTTCTACCTGCATGGAAACTGCAGAAAGACGCTGTTTAGCCAGAGATGCTCCAGCCGGTGTGTGACCTAAAGCCGAAAAAGCACAATAATGACACACATTGGCAGTGTAGTCCTGCTGGGTTTTGAGATTATCACTCATGACTTTTGGTTATAGGGATCAAGCCTGTGGGACTCTTTTCTGCTCCGGAGGATGGGAGTTTCCAGTGACATCCAGGAAATCCTTTTACAAAGTAGGAAACGGAGACATATGCAACGAGGCAACAATGAACCCAGAAGATAACTACCCTGCAGATCTAGGCATGGTACCTACTGGCACCAAGTGTGGCAACAACATGGTAAGAAAACTGCTGTTGACATTTGACATGAGCAAAACCCTCATGCACTGCAGATCTGTGGGTAGCATGTTCATCTGTATTATATCTTTCATGTTCTGTCTCTCAGGTATGTTACAATCAACGGTGTCAAGACATCAGAAGTATAAAAGTGTTTGGAACAAATGACTGCTCTGCCAAATGCAACAACCGTGGGGTAAGTAATTTGTTAAAAACACCTTTTTTGTGCCGTGGAACCACAACAATATCACTAACTGTGAGTGGGATCTCTGACAGGTTTGCAACCATGAACGGAAATGTCACTGCGATCCTGGCTGGGCTCCACCTTACTGTGATGTGCCACAGTCGGAGCTGCCTGAAGGTACTGTACTTGTTATGATTGTGTCCTTTAATGCAAATGTTCGCACTAACAGTCAGTGCCTCTGTATATGCTTGACCTTATAATGACCATGATTTACACATGACTGTTATGCTCTGTTTTTCAACCAAGATTTAATACTTAGTTGATTTCACATGGACTCTAAAACAATTGTGCTCTGTTCTAAGGAGGACAAACAGACGCTGGTTTAATGGAATTTCCCTATTAGTCCGGATAAATGCAGTAATGATGTTACAGTGAATTTTGTTTCCTGAGCAGGCAGCCTGTGTTCTTACATGCTCATCCTTGAGCAATAAAAAAGTAAATTCACATAGTCTGTTGTGTGTTTGTGTGTGTGTGTAGAGTCTGGCCTGGTCGTGTTTATTGTGTCGCTGGTGGTTGGTTTACTTCTCCTGTTGGTTCTGCTTATCGGGACTTTGATGTGCTGCATCAGAAAAAGGCGACCTGCAAAGAGGTAAAGAAAGAAGCTGCTCCCTTGTCTCAGTTTTTGTTGGACCACTTTGTACATTTAGACATATAAACAAAACATCATCTTCCTGTCTATATCTCCTTCTAAGCTCATGTGTGTATTTCTTTATAGATGCCTTACATCTACCTCAGGACAATCCAACCCAGTGTTTCGCTCAAGTAGTACACGAGGCAGCCCTCGTCTAGGGTCTGCATACATCAGCCAGCCCAGGTTTCTGGAGTCGTCAGCCACACAAGTCTGCAGACCACTGTTCTCTGCTGCTACCAGACCACAGACTGGAGCCCTGAAGCCCAGCAGAGCAGCTCCAGAGGTGAGCTTCCATTTCAATACAGTGACTCTGTATGTGTTTGCTTATCTTGTATTGCTTTATTTGATGTAACTGTAATTTACATCTAAAACCAAGTTATTATGCCAACTAATTTTGGGTAACTGCAACTACTGGAACATGTGCCTGTGGAAGTGTCCCTGAGCCACACACTGACAGGCCATTGTTGTAATTATGCTGCAAAACTCAGTAAGGATTACAGCTTTGAAAAAGCTAACAAAGCTTTTGCTTCCATTTCTTCCTGTTTTCTTTCTTTACAGCCACCCAGGAAAGTACCAGCTGTACCTCAGCCATCAAAGACTCAGCAGGTAAGCCGATTTACTGCTTTGTCTTTTTGTAAATGTAACATTTTTTATATGCTGAACTGTAGTTCATACCATGCAGCGTCTATTGTATTTCAACTAATAAATATCTGTTTTTATTTAGATTGTAAGGTCCTTCATGCAGCCGCCTGCTGTTTCAAGGAAGCCAATCTATACTGAGGTACAACTACACAATGAATCTGACGACTTTTTTTTTTTTTCAGGACACTAGTTTTTTTCTTTGTAAAAGATGATGTACTAATTGTTACATCTTTTTCACCAGACTAAGCCACTACCTCCATCTAGACCTCTTCCACCACTTGCAACAAAACCAGTGAGTGACATTACAATCCACACAGCTCATGTTGTTCTTCACACATTTGTTCATCTTCGCCTTTGCTGCTTATTTGTAATATGAACATCCTCTCTCCAAGATGATGAAGCCAAAGCCTCCGCTGCCTCCAGTGAAGCCGAAGTCCTCTGCAATCCTGTCTTCACTGCCGCACACTCAGCTGGTAAGTATTCAGACAGCAGCCACACTTCCCTAAATCCCAGAAGTTGGCATTCAGGCACTCTTAATGTTATTCAAGGCATTCACGTTTATAAAGACGTCTGTGGTTTTTGGCATTGTCCCAACATAGCAGTGTAATGAACAAGCAGTGGCTCAGTGTTAGTCAGTTAGTAAGCACATAAACCTCTCCTTACCACTGAATAGCTAAAAGACTGACATGGAGCAATAAACATAAGATTGGCAAAAGAAAATAGTTGTTGTGCTAAGAGAAGCTCATCCAAATTGTGTGCTAATAGTGTTTGTTTGTTTTTCTAGCTTGCAGGGAGAGCTGTCCTGATGCCCCCCAGCAGGCCCAGATGACAGAGGGAAGGATTTTTCCTGGTGTAAACAGAGAGATCCTCTGACAGAGGATACTGTTTTTGTCTCACCTCGAAGGACCAAGAAGACCTTCTCAGGAGACGCTTGTCTGTTTTTAAAGTGGAAACGAGATCCACTGAAGGATCAGCAACATTAAGTGGCAGAGCTTTTCTGTCAATTACAGTCTGCTGGAGGATTGCGACTGCCTTTGTTTCGCTTGTCTCAGCCTTCAGTGCGTTGATAAAAACCTGAAGCCATGACTGAAAGACTTCACTTCTGTGCTTTACGAATGACAAGTGGCGATGCTGCCATGATGCTTTTTTAATTAAGGGAAATGTGTCTCTGCCTTGATCCTGAGATATGTGAACATTTAATGAGACATCTGCACTATCAATGCTGTTCTACTAACATGGTTTTGGTACTGCCTTTCTAAGAAATAATGTTGTTAAGGGATTTTAAAATGTGGCACCAACATGGGCACTTTACAGATGTTTTTTAATGAAGTACATTACAAAACTTTTTTTCTTGAACGTTTTTGTACTAACCTATGTATGCTTGACTTTGTGGGACTTTTGTTTAGTGTGCTGACTTGATACATGTTAATTGTAGTTCTTTAAGGGAATTTATATTGATTATTCTATGCAGCAGACACAATCACACGGTCCATCACTCTCAATGCCAATGATTCCTCCTGTGAGGATCTGCCTTGATTTGCCCTGCAAACTCAGAATGTTTTTATTTATTGAGTTTCTTTTTGTGTGTACAATGGAGCTTATAATAAAAGTGAGTCACTGCAATCAATGTTTCATTTTTTTTTTGTTTTGTTTGTAGGTCAACATTTATAACTGTAATAAAAATCCATGCTGTGACCTTTACAGTATTACATCAGAGAGAGAAGAACAAATCCAAGCATTTTCCTTTGAGCAAACTCTTTGGAGATAGAAGAAAGAAAAAAACACTCTTTTAACAGGAAGCAACTTTTGGCAGAATCAGGGTCAGGGAATATGGCCATCTGCCTCGACTGGGGTGAGAGTAAAGGGATGAGACAAAAAGAAAACAAACAACCCAAATGAGAATGATAAACACTTGGAGAGGCCATAGCTGCAGGTTAAATAGGTATAAAATGCAGGAAAGGCAAGATGCAACGTTGGTGACATACCCTGGTGGCATGTAAATGTATGTGATTGTCTTTTTGTACTTGAGGTCTCTTGTAGTGCTTCAGGATAAAAATGTCCAATACATTTATTCTTGATAATAAGATGCTACTTATGAATGAATCAATCATTAAAACGTGGCATGTTTCACTCAATATAATATAATATAATATAATATAATATAATATAATATAATATAATATAATATAATATAATAACGTAACAGCATATGTCAATCAAATCAAAGTGTTTATTGTCAAAGGCACAGTAAAGAAAACGTGTTTCCCTGTGCAATTAAATTCTTCCTTTGCTGTCCACAGTGGATACCAGCGATAAATCCATCCATCATCTCCGTCGCCATAGTAAACCAGCGGTCGCCTAGCAACGCCTCAAACAACCTGCGGTCGAGGGAAGCTAACGAGTTAGCCCCGTAAAACTGTTTGGATCTTCATAAAAGGGTCCAGAAACACACGTTGCTTTAAGAATAATGGATCGTGAACTGAGCGAAGAGGAACTGCAGGATTTGTTCGCATGGATAGACAAAATCCCTCTGTCCCGGCCCAAGAGACACATCACCAGAGACTTCAGCGACGGAGGTAGCAAACTTGGTTATGCTAGCAGTCCACAGGGAGCTGGAGACCAAACAAGCAGCAGGAGTAAAATGAGATTGTGTAAATTTGTTTCTGTCCTGCTACAATAATCTTGTTTGGTTGTTTAGGTATAGTTTATCAGCTCAAATGTCTGTTTGTGTCTTTATTTACTTGGTACTTCATTGTCTGCAGTGATGGCTGCTGAGGTGGTGAAGTACTTCTTCCCAAAGCTTGTTGACCTGCACAACTATATTCCTGCAAACTCCACACAGCAGAAGCTCAGTAACTGGAACCTCCTCAACAGGCAAGAGACCAGATATCGTTTTTTATTGTATTTATTCATTCATGAAAAAAAAGTACATTGAATTAAAGAAGCAGAAGAGTTTTGTCCTACGTCTATTATTAGTGATAATAGACAAAATAATGGCTTAGATGGAGCAGGTCTTTTTAACTTTCAAAGTATCACATATGAGATTATACAACTATTTATTCTTCTGTTCAAAGCCTAATTAAATATACATTCAATTATATTTTGAATTGTCACCTGCTTGAATTTAGTGTTGTTGTTTAGTTTAGTTTTGTTGCATAATTAGAGACATTTTTGCTATAAACTGACAAGAAAAGATACAAGTTACTGCATAAAGATTCACCAGAATTCACAAATTGAAATGTTTGATGCTCAAACTTTCCTGGGGGAGGATCCACAGAAACCCAGCCTAATGTGTCTCCCCAATACTCAAATAAAACCAACACCCATGAGTAGGAGGCAGCTACGAGCAGAAAGTGTGACCACGCAGCTGGAAAATTTCAGATTTTCATAATTTACCTCAACTCAGAACCCAGAACAGACACACCCTGCAAAAAGTTGCAATTCCAGTCAGTATCTCGTTCTTTCTTTCTTTCTTTCTTTCTTTCTTTCTTTCTTTCTTTCTTTCTTATAAACACTAAGCTAAGGCAAAACTTTTGCTGAGTCTGTGCATCTGGTCGTGAGAACCGATGCAACATACACCCACTCATCATCTCCCTGGCCGCTAGTCTGGCCCACAGCCAGCTTCAGATTTATGGGAATTCACTGTAAACATATTGGCCCCTTTGGTGTTTATCGTTACCATGCATCATCACTTAAATCACATTCAATCTATTGTTCCTACTGTAACTAGTTTGTGTTCATTAAAAACGTGGAGTTATTTTTTTTCTTCTTTTGAATGGACAGGAAGGTGTTTTCCAAGCTGGACTTTCACGTGCCCGAGGAGACGGTGAAGAAGATTGTACTGAACACTGCGGGAGTGATCGTGCCTGTACTGAGCACCCTCAGGGAGAAAATGGAAAAGAAGTTGGAGCACACCGCAGACAATATTCTGGTGTGTACTGAGACATGCGCTACAAGTCACTTTCTGTCTGTTTGAACTCTAATTACAAAATGTGACTCACTGTGGTCTTCTCTCCTTCCACGTGAGTCCTAAAACATGACTACGTTTTGATTTATTTTTCCTCCTAGGATTTGGAATACTATGACACCAGGAACCAGGAGAAACCTAATGCAGGTAGATCGACTATTGATTTGTTGCAACTACACAAACCCTAACATATTTATTTTCCAACAAACTAAACTAGTTAGTAACAAGCAGACACAGGATCTGGTGTCAAATTTAGTACTTTCACTGTTTTAACTCTCATTTACTTATTGTCACAACAGCCTATTTAGCGCTTCAAGCCTTTAAAAACTCATCTGTATGGATTGACGATTGTATATTACCGCATCATGTCTTTTCAGTGTTCTTTTGTTGTTGCTCATTTTAATGTTTTATTGTCACTCCTTTATTTGTAATCCAGTTTTGAAAGCTGCTATACAAATAAAATTCATTATTCTTATTCTTGACCTCACATCACAGGGCAGTGATAAAAATTTAGTTACAACTTGCAAATCTATAATTAGCCCAACTGCTGATTTAACATAAATGTGATGACTGTCTTTGACCTTATCCCTTGTGCAGCATGTATCCTTAAGTTAGTATCTTTTGTGGAGAATATGAGCTGACACAGTCAGTCTGTAACCCTGACTGAAGTGACATAGTCTAAAAATTTTCTCTTTTTAGAACAAGGAGGGAAGTGGGTGTAATTTTAGACCTTTTAAAATGTTGCTGTATCTGCTGGTCAGCTGACAAACACAAATCAGCATAATCTAACAGACACTGGGTGGTTTTTGTCTTTGAGAGAATCATGTAGTGACTGCTGTCAGAGCTGAATCTGCCACTGAAGTGATGTTTTCCAAAGATCTTCTCTGCCTCCTACCTTCTGCTGCCTGTCCTGCTAACAGGCCTCAGTTAATGCTAATCAGCCCCAGTGATACCGATGACCACACAGACACACAAACATGCCTCCACTGGAAGGCATCAGGACAGGACTGATTAGAAAATGCCACGACCTTAAGGGAGTGAATCGGTGATATGTGTCTCTTCCGTTTCCCACACCTCATCTGTCCCTGAAACTACCCTGTACAGCTGACCTCAGACCAGTGCCTCCTCCCTCTGCTCTTTCCTCTTCCATCCACACTTCATCTACTATCAGACTCAGGGCTCAGGTCCTCATATCAGCTCCCAGCATCACCAGATGGCCTTTATCGCTGACCTCAGCTCAGCACTGCTTTTTTAAAGGCTTTCTTTCTCTATCTTCTAATCTTACTTCCTTGTTTCTCCTTCTTTGTGTTTGCGGTCATCGCCCATCTGAATCACTCCCAAAGTCTTTACCTTAGTTGTATCCAGAAGATTTATGCGCCAAATCCCTGCTGGTCTGTTAACATTACGGTTGGAGAAATGTTATTTTTCTGTTTTGTTTTCTTCAGGAATTCCTCAGACTGAAGAAAGACTTCCAGCTCAGGCTGCAGAGATGAAAAAAGACAACAGACAGAAGAATGGGTACGAACAAAACTTTGCTTTTAATTTGATTTCAGCAAATCAGTGCTTTTAATAATTGTTTTGTTTTTGTTTTTCCTTAATTGCACAGTAAACCGCAGCACACAGTACAGTTTTATTCAGACATGGATCGTACTTTCCAACTAATCCTGCAGGAAAAGGAACAAGCGGTCATGGCTTTGCAGGAGACTGTGGAGGTAAAACACACATACTTGCACACACACTCACGTGAGTGCTGACTGGTAGAACATCTGCAAACAAAACTGTCTTCCATTTTCATATCCTGGAGGGGGAAGAACTTTGTCATACACAGACACCACCTGTAATGTTGTTACAGATGTGTATGTGTGTGAGAGAGAGATTTAGATGTGTGTGTGTTACATATGCGTCATACCCTGTGTCAGCAGTGGTCAGTGAGTCAGTATCTGCTCAGCGGATACAACCCTTTTTTTTTTTCTTTTCCATCTGTGCCCACATCTACATGTGAAGAAAGAAAGAATAATGACATAAATGTGCAACTTCTCCTTTCACCACATAAGGAAGTTTTTTGCAGTGAAATAAACTGCAATTTCAGGATGAAACCTCTTCCAGTTTTACTTCATTATTTTTTTTTTGCATCCTTGTGTATGCGTGTGTGTGTGTGTGTTTGTGTGTGTGTGTGTGTGGGTGTTTGTGTGTGTGTGAGAGCAGATCCTGCAGATGAAAGTGAACAGGTTAGAACATCTGGTTCACTTGAAGGACATGCGTATTGAAGATCTGACGCGGCATCTGGAGACGTACAAAGCAAAAGGCAATAAGCGCTGACATGCAACACACATTCACACACAAAGAATTTGTTCGAGTTGTTCTGACATACAAGAATGCGACATGAGCGCCAATAAACCTTTATTTTATTAAAAACATCACAGCAAATGATGAGCATTAATAAAGATCTGAGGTAACGGTCCGTCCAACAGAAATGCATCACACCTGTTGGATTGCGCTGATAAGATTACAGCTTTTAAGGCGGACTTGTTTTCAAAGTAAAGTGGGTTACAAAGAGTTCCCGTTAACATCAGTTACACCATTCACGAAATGTACAGGAGTTACCAGTATTTAGTAACTGCAGTTTCATAACAGAAAGATTATAAAGCAGTTGTTTGCCTGATGTGACACTGAAATGCTTTTAATATCATGATTTTTAAAAGAAAGAGGATGGCATATTATGTCTTTGTATTTTATCTATGGAGATTTTACTCTATATTATGTATAGATCTGTTACGTGAGGGGAGACCTTATTGAATATAAACAGTTATTTCTGTGTGAGAAGTGAATGGAATGTGATTTTTATAGAGTTTATGTCTTCTTTGTACAACCTTTGACTGTCACTACAGCTGGTGTCCACTTTGACCTTCCAGCTTGTCTCACTGTACAAGAGCACAGTGTAGAGCACATCTCTTCAACATGAACTGGCTTCTGCAGAAAAAACTAACTAAACATAAACAGGATATGCAGTTTTAGGTTTTTTCACTGACTGTCATGTTCTTTGAAGTCTAAAATTACATCACTCACAAACTATTACAACTACTTAAGTGTGAAAATCAGTCAAAGATAGATTCTAAGTAATTAATGACCTAATTTCCACTTCGGGTTTTCGAGGTAAAGTGACGACAAAGTTGACTGATGCCCAAATACAGTAAAGCATTTCTGTCACAGCAGCTGCAGACCGCAGCCTGTGGTGCGTCTATTTAAATAAAACTTTATTTCCTGAAGGCTGTTCCATACTGTCATATTACACCAAAAAAAAGACTTGGTGTTGTCAGTGTTTGTCTCTGTGTTGTCTGTGTTGGTGTAGAATAACAGGCGACCTGCTGAGCTGTATCAGGAGCGGCAGATTTGCTGCAGCCGTCTGCCGCTGTGTGTCTGTGTTCTGTTGTGCTCACCTTCATGCCACATAGTTAATCACCACTATCAAGTCTGAAGGAACACAACATGGAGGGGGGGGGAGTCAACAGCTTTTGTAGATAGTTTCAAATGAGGTGTTTCATATGTTTAGGAATAAAGAACACTGACAGTGAAAGTAAAGATGTGATAGATTTATACACTAGATTGTTTCCTAGAAGGGTGTAATCAGCAGTTGGCAGCACCGACAAACAGCAGTACGAATGAAAACTCTGCTGCACTTAGAATGACTTTTTATTGTCTTTGTATTTAATTTTTGTTTTTGTATTTTTGTTCATTCCTCATTCCATTCAACATTTGTTTCCCCCCAGCATTATTTACAGCACTGTGAAAAAATAATGCCACCAATGTTTTTTTTTTATTTTGGAAGACTTCAAGATTTGAGCTTCTACAAAGCTGGTTATCAGAGACAGATTTTTTTTTTTAAAAGAATGCAGAAAAAATCAGCAGATCCCAAAATAAACTGTCTTATGGTCCCTGAATCCTGCTCTTCCCACAATGCAACTCACAAGCATGTGTCCCTCTGCATGTGAAATGTTCTCATATTTTAAACATTGTCGGTATAATGTAGGTTTTATGTCAAATATCTAAAACCTAAACGCCTGTCTCTGCAAAATGTTGTGCTCTCTGTGTTTGGTAAATTAGGAACAAGTGATTAGTCAGACTAGTCGTAAACTATTTGTAAGGCTAACAGGCGACACAGCAGTCGGACAAAACATACTGATGCTAGTTATTCACTCCCCACAGGCATTTTGTGCTCAGGATTTTACATCATGTTATTCAATGAAGAGTTCTGTTAAAGATGGGGGGAATAACCCTGGTCCCAAACAGAAATATTACTCAGTGGAGATTATTGAAAAGAAACATTTCTACCATCGGCTCCTGTCTTATATCTGATTTCTGTTTTACATGTTGCTGCGGTTTGGTCTTTTTTTACTGTGTAACCCTGGTGATGTCCTGAGGGTTATTTTCCCAAAAGAAAGGACATAATACAAATGTTCTTTTTACAGGCTGAGTAGTACTTCTCATGATGAGTAAACTGACCTTCCAGGGTTCCATTTAAATGCATTTACCTTAAAAACAGAGCATTTAGGAAAACGGGAGAATAAACAGGAACAAAGCATGAGGAAAATGTGCAGAAAGGAGTCGTATACGAGGGCTGCCACAATATCAGATTTTCACTACGATTACAATAATATCATATGTACAGAAAAAACAGTAAAAACAACACAGGTTCTTCTTTAACTTTGTGTTTTGTGTGTTTTGTATATTCTTTTTTTTATTTTAGCAAATTAATTACACTCACAGTACAAGTGCAGGGAGGTGACGTGTCACCATAACTGTGTTGTGTGTTGCTCCTTCTGTATGTTTTAGTCTCAACCAGATAGTTGCTGGATTATTTCTAATGTGATCAGATGTGTATTATTGACATTATATCACAGTTATCATCAATACAGCTACATCATGACAGACTCGACTACTAGCGGATCAGCACAGGAGTATGAAGGAGCCCAAACAGTGAAAAGTGGTGGGAAAAAGCAAAGCAAATGTTCTTTGAATATACACCAACACACACACACACACAAGATAAGAATGTGAAAGAAAACTGCAGAACAGAGCAGCTATTGATGAATGCGCAGCCTGCCGCTGATGAATCACATTCAGTATCACATTGAGTATCACACTGCTGTTCGGGGACTAGATTTACTCAGAGATGACGGACCACACCCCGGAGTCTCTGGGGAGGAGACAGATCCAGGAAGGAGTCAAGGCAAGAAGGAGCATGCAGCATCTGATGAGCGAAGACAAAAGGAAAGGGAAAAAAAATGTGGGTTCATCCAGGAAAGCAGCAAAAACCTGACATTGACCTCACTTCCCTGAGAGGGAGGGCTTTAAACTTGCTGACTTTGTACCCCTGACACCAAATAATTAGACCACCGGGCCAACAGACAAACACACAAGAGCTTCCCTTAGTTAAGAAAACAAATGAGGACGATTGAAGTTTATTTACGCTCAAAAACATGCTTTATGATCTCTCAGATCCTAATATGGGTCAGACTAAAGCTGAAAACTTCCCCAGAGAGTGAAAAACTGATGATGTGGCACTAAGAGGATACCAGAGATCTCCGCAAGGACTGAGAGGTCATAAGAGGAAGCTATCCCTCATCTGGTCATCCAGGCAGTGGTCACACGCACACACATGCACGCTCTGAACGCTTCCTGGAAAGCCTTTGTGAACAGCTGACTGGCCGAGCTGAGGGCAGGACTTGAGGTCTGGAATCATTCTCTTGGGACGGTGACCGTTTTACAAACTCAACAGACAAACACAGCCCTGTTTTTGTGATGTTTACAACACATTATGTGGGTTAGAACAACAGGGACTGTGTGATAGATTGTGTTTATATATCCGGCAAGTGTTCCCTGAGTCGTCCTCACGTCGCCACAACCATGCAGCCATTAAAACAAATAAGTAGCCTCCACATGCACATGACAGAAAACGCTGTTTGACTAAAATATTTGATGGAGTATAAATAACATAGACTCACAGCTTAAAGTGTGCAACAGTAAGATTCTGAGCTTGTTAACTTCAACATTATTCGAAATCCAGAGCCAAAATGTGTCAACACAGTGTTCATGTGTAGTTTAATTGAATCTTTGTGTAAATCTTTGTGCGGTAAAATGTATTTTTTTCTTATTCTTGTCTGTTTTCACCAACTTATCCATCTAATAGACACTTCTTTGTGTTTTGTCATGCTTACTATCCAGCTGACCCCTGTTTAAGTGAATTTTGGGGGATTTTTTTTACCTCCATTACTCTGTTAAATCAATCTTCTCTTTCAATCACCACTTGGCAAAAATGCTTTGGAGCCGAGCAGTTAAAACAAATCTAACATGGTGTTAGTTCACCTCCTGTTGGCACCACAGCGTACTACACAACACCCACACAATCCACAGAGAGAGAGAGAGAGGAGAGGTACCAAAATAGGTTTTTTATTTTACATAAGAACATTGTCAAAACTTGAAAACATTTTTGCATATAAACCTTTTAAAACAAGAAGACAATGTTTAAATTTCACAGATTGTACAAAATATTGACAAAAAAATCATTTTCATAAGTGATTCAAACCACCACCAAAGTGAACGCAGAGCGCAGCCTTGAACTGCCATTTGGAGGTCACGTAAACAGCACGAAATCTTCCAAACACTAACAGTGTCCACTGCCCGTTGTGTCTCTCTCAGCTAGAATCTATGATGAAGCCGTACGGTATGTACATCCGAGCTCTTGAGAAGTCCCACAGCCGAGCCCCAGTGGAGCCTTTTAGTTTTAAGAATCACTGAATCTTTAAGTCTGGAAGTCTGGGGTAACCCATTGTTATTTAAGGCTTAAATTCTGAATAGTGGAAGTATTTCCATGTTTTTGAAACACAGATCTGAACAAAATCCAAAAGCGTAAACACATAAGAACTAGCACCAACTTGCATCTTTTTTTTTTAAGCCCAAGCAATATCAACATTCATCTCTAAATAGAACAAAGCTTGTTTCTGTGTAGTATTGGCGCTCCTGTCGTTACAAAACTGATCAGAGGTTAAACAAATTCTCACTAAGCGTACGTTACTACATTGTAACTACGTGTTGTGTCACTTGCCAGTAGAACTCTTTCAGCTATCTTGGTTAGCAAAGACCGAAGAACTCTGTCGTCCATCAATTCTTATATTACTGCAAAAATGTAAACATTTACAATGGAAACAAGATTGTATTGGTTTTATTTCTACATTTACTGACCAAAAGCCTCTTAATGCTATAATAAGACACCTATTGTAAATAAATGGTGCAGTAAAATATGAATGCTTCAATAAAAATGTCATCGGATGTATCTGCAAGAGACACAAATGTTGAATTTTTGCTTAAGGTGGTGTCGTTTTTCCCATTTTTATGTGACATTAAACCATAGCTTCCCTCATCCTTAAATCAAAGTTATTTGCTTTTTTGGACTTTTGGAGAGTGCACCGGTCCATCCAACATCGAGCAGCTGTCTTACGAAAATAAAATACATTTCCTGAGAATTTACATTTAACCACGTCTGAATAAGCTCTATAACAACAGAGATGGCAGACAGTCGCAGGCTCTACTAATCATCTGAATCAAGCCAAAGCACAAATTTCCACATGCATGGCCCTGATAATCAAAACCAGACGGAGGAAGGAACAATGTGTTGACTTCTTGACAAGTAATACAAATCACAATTTCCTACAGAGGAACTGCCCCCTATTATTCAGCTGCTTCATCATAGCATTCCCGTACTAGCTGTTAATCATCCTTGAAAGACAAAATTTGATTCTCTTTAAGCAACACTTGACCTTTTTTCACCCTTTTTTTTCCTCATTTTGCGTCACAGTAAAGACGACAGTAGGTCAGCAGATCTCAACCATAAGCAATACCAGAAAACATCTGGTAATATACTTCATCGATACCAATCTGACCCACTCATCCAAGACTCTACTGATCTTTCACAGCTCATATCTGAATAATTTTAGTCTGGAAATAAAAGGTGGGCTCCATCTAGTGCTGCTGCAATCACTACATTTTGGATGCATCTGTATGTAACCTGTCAAAGGTGTTGTAAGTTTATCCACCAGCAGAATTTGACACAAGGTGTGATAAAACAGTCCTCACACTGATTCATGTTTGTAGAGAGCAGCGAATCAGGGGCTCAGTGCAAGAGAAGATGGCACAGAGATGACTTTACCCCCCCCGTTTAATTAGTGTCACCTGTCGGATTCCAGTGCAGCTAAACCAGAAGTTAAATCTCAAAAATCTACAACTCATTTTCATCAACAAATCATTTTTCTTGCATACAACAAAAAAAAAGTAATGCAGCTCCAAAAGCAAAATTAAACACAAGCACGTGTAAATTAGGGCGACCACTTGCTGTCGCCTTCCCAGGCATAAGCATTTGTATGCTTTTGATTTTTAACTATGGCATCAATGTCATTCCTAAAGCACGCCTTTTCACAAAGAGTGGAAGATTCAGAAACTTTCCTTGTCATCTCATATATCTCCTACTTCTTACTTTCGCTAGTCTTTCACTTGAAATTTTCCCAACTCTTTCTTTGCCATTTAGATTCGAGACTGAAGTGTGTTGTTCACCAAACTAGCTGCAAAGCTCCTTGACCCATCATCTTCAGTTCAGTGTTTCCCTCCCCACTGACAAGACGAGTCCTCAGCAGGTTCTCAGAGGCAGAGCTGTGGACTCACTGCCCATCTGGCTTCGTTTTAAAAAAGTCTGGGTCGGCGTTGGGCAAATGAGGGGAGCGTGCAGACTTTGGGGGTCTGTCGGTTCCCTCTACAAACATGTTGGGGATGTCCTGGCCAAAGTAGATCTTACTGTTAGCTGCTATGGCCTGGTACTTCATCAGCTCCAGGTATTCCGGCGTTAACTTCAGCTGTAATGATTTAGGACAAAGACAGCAGTATGTGAGAGTTAGATTAGTGATGGGTTATGTCACTGTTCAAGGCAGTACTGGTGTGTATAGCATGTACATGACTGAAAATAAACACCACTGCTGGAGTCATGTAAGTAGCGTGGAAGAAGTGAACAACATTAATCTTGAGTGAGATGAGTTCCTGCTGTGTCTGATTCAGCTCAGGGGGATAATGATTAATTGAACAAAACATTTTTCTGACTTCATCAGAGCAGCATAATGTTGAAAAAAATTTGCTGAGTCACTCACAGGTAGGAGGGAAAAATGTCTCGTCAAGTCAGTTTGAAAAACACCAGCTGCACAAGTTTTATCTGATATAGTCTGAATCTATTTAGTTCTGCATTGATCATGTGGCTAAAGCATCACCACATACTACAGTGGCTTGAGGTATAAACCTATCAATAAACTACAGCTGTCTTAATATTAGTTCAATTCCAACAGCATTCACATTGTAGCCACATCATGAAAATACTGTGCAGTACTGCGATTATATTTCAAGGCTATCACATTACATGCTGTGAGATGTCTATATGTTTATGTATCAAAGTGTGTTAACACAGTCTTTTACCGAGTTAGCTTCAGCAGACTTGGCAGCAGTGTAATATTCTGCATCAGCTTTAGCCTTCTCCCTGGCCAGGAAGGCAGCGTCTAAAACAAAGAAACAGTGTTGAATGAGACAGGCACATGACAAACCAGCACACCAGGCACAGAGGAACACACAAATCCATCTCACAGATGGGAAGTGAAAGTAGTCAGGCTAACCCTCTATTTCAGAGATCCTCTTCTCCGTCTCTTTCTCCATGACCTTCTGTTGGAACTGGATCTCTGCTACCTGGGCCACTTTCTGAGCCTCTGTAGGACAGAAAAGCATGAGCTATACAGAAAGAGGGGGCTGACGAGGAAGTCACACATGAGTGACTGAAAGAGACAAACTGCTAAAATTGTACCAACAGTCATGCAAATTAAAAAAAAAATAAAAATAGCTGGCTGATTTACAGTAAACCCAACACATTTACCAATAATGGCCTTCTTCCTTTCAGTCTCTGCTTCCTTTTCCACAACCTTCTGAGTCTGAGCTGTTATTAGCAGACGAGTCTTCTCCGCCTCCCTGCATACACGCACACACACAAAAATGAGGTTCTTCAAGTATTTTGCTTTCTGTGTGGCCCTACTTGAACTGAGTGGGTGGGTCACAGAGAAAGCGCAGCCTGTTCTGGTAAGTACAGTTTTACAAACTCACATGAGTTCAAAGTTCCTCCTGATAGACTCGGGGATCTTTGGCTTGGTAACACGGACTGCCTTCATCGGGATGGTGAAACAGTGCAGAAGAGAAAATGGAGAAAAAAAAACATGACTCTTTGCTCACAACCAAAATTTCCACATAGATTGGATATAATGTGTCTACTACTATTTGTTCAGAATTTGAGAGGAGTATTGATGTAACGTTCTGTCATATACAACTGATCAACTTGTGTCATGATGATTGTGTTTTTCATGTTTGCCTGTTGGATCATGTTTCATCATCATATTCTTCAGTATAGTACCAGACAATAAACTGGTTTAGAGTTAGGATTAGCAGTACATTTGTTGCAGGAAGCTGATGGTAGTCCTGCTATAGATATTGTGCAACAAGGGTTTTGATTTATAGTTCACCATCAGATTTCCCCATCTGATAGCACCCCCACAGTACTGAATGGATGTCAGACCTGTGTAGCTTATCTTTCGCTTTCTCTCATTAGGAGTCAACCGCAAATATGTAAAACAGGTTTGTGCCAAATGGTGATCAGATCACCTATTGACAAATGTTTGTTGATGCAAATACAGATTGTTTTATTTTAGTCTGTGAACATCATTAATTAGCACAAATGACTCCGCTCCTTCATCTTCATTCACTACTTGCTGCTGCTGCTTGATTCTAGCTGGTGTGTGTGTCCAAATAGTCCAAGAACCTTGCATGACCCCATCTTTTTCCCCTGTTTTGCTATCTTTAGTTGCCAGATCTATTATCCTGTAAATGTATGTACAAGAAATGCCTGAAATTAATGATTGTTAAATTTTAACGAAAGCTATTCAATTCATTTGTCACCGACTCTGTGAATGGAGATGGAGAAAAGGAGGGAGGGAGAAATTCAAAAGAAAATGAATATTGCATATTTCACAATCATTACATTGCAACACTGATACAATGCAGGTTGTGTGTGTTTGAATACCTGTATGGTAAGGCCAGGTGCCATACAATTAAGATCTTTCTGTAATGCCGTCTTCAGGTTCTCATCGATAATGTCTGCACGACAAAAAAACAGCTACTGTTTGAACACACATAATGCTGTGATTCACATTTCAGGAATGAACACACGCTACATGCTGTGTTACAAAGAAAGAAAAAGGCATTCACCAAATAACTCGATGTAGACCTCTTGTAGTGTGTGCACACTGCAGAACTGGTTGAGTTCGTGGTGAATCTTGTTGAAAATTAGAGTTTTGTCATAATCAGCGGTGTAGTTCCTCACAATGTCTACCACTGCAATAGACAGAACAAAAACAACAGTTAATGAGTCAACCAAACAAGGAACTTTTGCAATGAATGAAATTTGAAACGTTTTGTACCTGCAGAAGGGACCAGCATGTTAACTACTTCTATCCTGTCAAAATAGATCATCACACCACCACTGTGAAGAAAAACAACTGTTAAATACGTAATCATTGACACGACTGGATCAATTTCTTAACAGCTCTTAATCAGTAAGCTCAGTCGTACCTTGTTCCACAAGGCACATTCTTGATTTCATCTGTTTGGAGAGTAGTCTGAAACATAAATTTAAAGCAGATGTTGCTAGTTTCTGTTTAGTATGTGAGACTACGCAAAGTAGTGCAGGCTTGTTTTAGATTAAAATCTGATACATACATTCAATATATACGTACATGCATCTTGTCTAACATATTTAACTTAAAAACTGACTGTAAAAGTTAATTAAGGACACCAGAAATAGTACTTTGATAAATTAATCTCTATTTAAGTACATTTCAGTCTTATAGTTTTGTGATGACAACTAAACCAGCCCCATAGCAGCGGACCTCAGCCCGTGAGATGCAGTTAAAACCTCTGGAGGGGAAAAAGCTCATAAACGGAGCCAGGTTGAAGTAATTTTATTACATTTTAAAATGTCACTTACTGATCGTGGGTACTACAGGTTTTAAAAAAAATATCTTAATTTCATAACAAACTAATAACAAACCAGGCCAGCAACATAATTGACTTTTCTAAAGTCTACTGTTTGAACTCTATACACAGTAAGCAATCAGGAAAGGCGATCTTTATCACACAGGGCCCTCCTCATCTACCTCATCCCCAAAAATTGTTTACTCCCTCTGTGGACTAGAATGCTGTACTCTGACTTGACAGTTGTAGAGTTAACAGTTCTATGTGTGCGTTTCTGCACGTTTTTTTTTTTTATTGTTGTTTTTTTCAAATGTGTAATATCTATAGTTCCAGCTATTGTTAAACCAAAAAAGTTACAATTTCTTCAAATTTATTGTCGTAGAGAACACTGTATGGTTTAAGAAATTCCAATACTTCTCTAAGCATCTTTAGTGGCACAAAAACAGTGCATTAACTTCTTGTCAAACAGACTTGCTGTGGCCATGGCTGAATGACAACTGCTTTCAGGCTGTAGCTGACTTATTTATAGAAGTTCCAATGAGCAGCTCCTCATGGTTGACTCTTACATTGGATATGCCTCTGCTAAGAGGTCAAGTTTCAAGGCAAAAAGGTTAGTTTACCTGTACTGATCTGTAGGTGGTAATGAAAGGCAGCATAATGTGATATCCAGGACCATTGGGAGAAGTCAGCAAGGCTCCACCTCTGAAACAAATACAAACAAATTGTTTGGTCTGAGTTCTCAATGTCAGATTATCTACTGATCATAACTAAGAAGAGTGGATCAAACAAGGTGACAGAAAGGTATTTACTAAACAGTAAAATATGTATTCACTTGTGTTTTTGTTGAATAAATCTGCATTTAGTGTGCTACTGTCATTTTTTTTTTCTTAAATCTCATGAACACTAACAACAATCAGTCTATATTACTAGTGAAGCATGTACAAATACAGACATTTGGAAGCCTATGATCTCTCTGGTCAAACAGGTCTGGGGCATAGAAAATGTATTTTCCACAAACCTGGCAAAATATATATATATATCCATCCATTATCTATACACCGCTTAGTCCTCACTAGGGTCGCGGGGGGGCTGGAAACTTAGGGTGAAGGCAGGAGACACCCTGGACGGGTCGCTAGTCTATCACAGGGTTACACCATGCACAGACACACAACCATGCACACTCACATTCACACCTACGGACAATTTACAATCACCAATTAACCTCAGCATGTTTTTGGACCTTGTGGGAGGAAGCCAGAGAACCCACGCTGCATAGGGAGAACATGCAAACTCACACAGAAAGATTTGTTTTGCAATATTTCTGCCAGACACAGATGTATTGGAATACCTGTAGTAGACAGCAAGGTGTCCTTCTTCTATTTTGTGAATAGAGGAGTGCAACATGATGGCCATCACTCCTGCTATAGCTGCAAATACTGCCCCTACATGCGGCATCGTCATCCTTACTATCACTCACCTGAAGGCAGAAAAATAAGCACAAACAAACGGAAATATTTATACCACAAACATTAAGTCTTCAGTGCACCATTATACCTATTATCAGAATTGCACTGCAGTTGTGAGCAGCAGGACATGCAGCTGTCAGTTGCCAGCTGATTAAAGGAAACCTTGCTAAAATTAACGCAGTGTAATGCAACAGATCTGCCATAAAGTCTTCCTTCACATCCAGCTTTACTAGAACAGTTTAAGAGGTGATAGACTCTATGATCAAAGTTTTGGAGCCTGGAGTGCATTTGAACCGCATTGCATAACACAGATGTATTATTAATATTTTAACTATCCTCGATGTCTAATATTATACATGTACCTATCAATAAGCCAGTGAGATACAAGAAGGGCAGAAAAAATATTTGCACTGAGTAATGTTTGACATAAAGGAAGGAAAGCGTTCAACTTCAGGAAACCCTGATGGTACAGAGGAACTCAAAACATTTCTTTCTCTGTATGGTATTGCGTTATGGAAGCAATGTTTGACAAAAGCCCTAAGATTGTTTTCCTCCTCCTGTTGGGTTGTCACTCTGTGGATTCTTTGCGGTTTCTTTCATTTATACAGGATGATCAGAGTCAAAATAAAACATTACACATACACACCACAGCTTTTCATATCTGCAGCTTGGCATCGTTATATGGCTCTATCAGTTCTCCACGTCAGATTGACGATGAACTAGTAAATGTACAACGTAGGATAACCTGACTTGAACACAGGTGCACCCACGTTGACTGGACCATACATGTAGTTAACATTTTACGTTGGTTAAACAGCTAACGCTAACACGCACGATGAGCTTGCAGAATTACTTTAAGGAGGCATGCGGCGAGAAATTCCTCTGTCACCTTATGAAGCAACACATTCGCTTTAAAACTACGCTTTTTCGACGTAACTATCACAATTTTTTTTTTTCAGTAAAAGCGGAGACTGGGCCACCATTCGTTTGCTAACCTAGCTGGCTGGGTTAGCTAGCTAGCTAGCTTCCAATATCGGGTGGGTTCGGAAGTCACTCTGCAGCTACATGCTAACTTTAGCTTGCTAGTCTGCCAGCGCAAAGCAAACGAGTGAACTCACCTTGCACTGCGCTCAGTTAAAATTATCAGCATGTAAGCGTTGGAGTAAACGACGGGTTTATGATAAATAAAATTACCACTGAATGGATCCGTCTCCCCTTCTGGTCTTATCATTCAACCACCCAGCCCCTTCACCCCGCCTCCTCACCCACTCCTCCTCCTCCTCCCACTGCTTTCGATCTCGCTTTGACTTGTTACACGATGCTGCCTTCAGGGACTGTTGGACAAACAGCAGTTAAAACGGTTGTAAAGGGGGGCAACGATATAAAATCCTCCAACTATTTCTCTCTATAAAATCCTATTAAATCATTTAATTTGACAATGATATACAACTACCAGATGCGTTCGTCAATGTCGTTATTTTGCTGACGCAAAAATAAAAAAATCAGTCGCTGGTCAGTTGATTAGAGACCAATAATTTCCTGAGAGCCTGGACTGTGCATTATATTAAGTCAATGGGACACAGATCCAAGTTATTTTTATTCCTTTCTATGCTGACTATAAATACAATTAGCAAGCGAGCCAGATCATTTATATATAGTATCGTATTACACACAGAGGTCTTTGAAAGAGCTTTAGATGTGTAACCAGTTGTTTCTGTACTGTGTTGTGTGATCTCTTTAATCTACATACTTATTTCCATACTATTAGATATATCTGTCTTCTAACCAAATTCAGTATAGGATAATTGGAACCTGGGTCTTATTGAGTCCACTGTGTGATAAGTAAAAAAACACAACCAGATTCCTATACAGTTATACATTTGCAAAGAAACAAACTCATATAAAAAAAACAAAACTGCTTGAACAAAGAAAAATAAAACATGGTCTATTTGCCTTACATTTATAAAAATTTATTTACATTCCATCATGCATAGTTGGTTAGCAGCAATGTTTTACTCCAATCAATATTATCAGTTAAATAAATACACCATAGCTACACTTGGAAATACTGTTTACTATTCAATAACATATTTTAAAGTAAAAACATGAATAGTTTATCAAATCATGCTGTTTCATTGTATTACAGCATTACATACATCTAAATGACACAGTCTGGAATTACAAAGCTTTCAGATAGTGTAACTCTTGTAAGGCACTTTTTACAGTAAAGAATCTTTGGCCAGTTTCTACAGGTTCTGAGCTTCCACTTTCACTGAGTCGTACTGAGTCCAGCTCCAGTCCTGTTCCTGGAGACACAAGAAACATGTTCATGATGTAATATTACAAACACCATTCTCCATTTACATTTCATTCATATTTTCATGTTGTACTCCAATCCCAACCTGCATGATCCATGACAGACTGAATGCAAGCAAAACACCAGCACACAATAAATAACACAAGCAACAGTGATTGTGATGATACTTGCGATAATGAAATAGATTATATTTAACAGTGAACAGGTGTGTCTATATACAAGCAGTTACATCAGGAATCTGCATATATGCATGAGCACATTCCTTCACACATGGATACCATACCATGACACTGTGCTCCATCTCCTGGGTGGCATCTTGTAGCAAAGCAGTGAGCTGACTCAGATAACGTTGATTTTCATCCAGTAATTGATGAACCGTTTCACTGGAACAGAACAAGAGACTTAAAATTTACTGCAAGTCTTCAGGTGAATGGTCATTTTTGACAGTCCATATTCTACATGCCCCTTGACTTTGAAGCCATTGAGCGACCTCTTGTGGTAGTTTGGTGATTGATTTGTAAGCAATGCAGGAGATCATACAACTTGTTATACAGTGTAGAGGTCAGTGTGTTACTCAAAAAACAGACACAATGTTTTCATGTGGCTTTTTCCCTTCAACAGTGTTTTTTGTTTTTTTTTTTCAAATACAGCAGTAAACATACTTTTTTTTTTTTTTTTTTTCAAATACAGCAGTAAACATACTATCAGCTCTGTGACACTTCCAGCAGAGGATTGCAGCTTGAAACCACTTACCTGTCAGCACGTTGTTTTCTAAGTGCTGCACATTGAGCACTGCCCTGAGCCTAAAGACACATACACACACATTATTAGCTACAGCGTTGTTTGGCTTATACATTTGATTGTGTACTTCAGATCTTTAGCTACATTAAAATGATCATTATCATTAAAAGCTTGGAGTATTTTCTGTAGTGCCATTCCTTATATGCTTACACAGACAATCCTGAGGAGGTACCAGAACTCCCTCTGTCTCTTCAGTTGCATCTGCATCACTGCTTCCTCTGCAGTTTTAATGTTCTCTATCGCCCTCTCCAACTTTGGGAACAAATCCACAATACGTTGCTTACACACCAGAATTGTGCTAAAGAAAAAGACAACAATGGGGAAAACAGGAAACTGTAAAATGATACCTCAGTGGTGCTGACCTTTACATGCTTATGAGTAAATCTGTTTGAACTAAACTTGCAGATAAATTACCTCAGGTGAGTGTACAAGTCTTTTAGTACTCTGTCCTGGTTCTGAACTGTCTGGAGTATAGTCTTCACCATTTCTGAGCTGTCACTGTAGCCATGTGGAGGGTCAGGACCTACAGAAAACATACTTCTTATCATCCATGTACAGTCGTCTGACACAGTGATGTAAACAGACATGACACACTATTACATATATCCTGCTTTTTTTTAAGTTACAGCCACTCTGAAGAATTAGGGACCCTTTAACCCATTTGATCAGTGAATACTCCTACATATCTTCCAACTTATTGATTACAACTACATTGTATCCATTATCTGATTTCACAGCACTACTGTTGGTTATGTACAAAAAAACAAAAAACAAAAAATAGGAGCCCCGATAACCGATGTATAGTATCATATTGCTGATACTAACTTTTGCATTTAGTTTTCAGTTGCTTGTAGAGTTCAATTGCCTTTTTTTCACTGGAAACAAAAAACAAAGAATTAATTTGTGCAAACAACTGTTACTGTTAAAGGATAGGTTACAATCCATCTTAAAGGAATAGTGCCCACATGTACATTGAAGTCCCATTCAAAAAAATATTCCAAACTTTTTCTGAAGATAACATAAGGCTTTAGGAGTCTGATTTAAACAAAATAAGTGGGAAGTTACTTTCTGTTAAGTACCATATTCTTTCTTTATATTTCCTTGCTTTGCAGCAAAAGAGAGTAACACAAATGTCCCCAGTTACTTCCACTGAAATCACTTTAGGTGTGGATTATTAATAGGAGAAATAATTACAGTAATAAAAACGCAGTTTCAATGTACGTATGGACACCTGACCACAGATAGAATTTGAAAATGTATGAGCCGGTCCTTAAAAGAAATGACGATAATGTAAGTACGGTATGACAGAGATACTGACAGTTGTTCCATCATGTCCTCCTGTCTCCTCGCAAACGGACTCCTCTGCAGCTCCACAATCTCAGAATGCAGAGCCACAATCTCTTCATCCAGATACCCCACATCTGCAACCTAATGGAGAAAGCCACTTAGTATTACACTATCTGTACATAAATGAAAGTTAGTTTGTGTAGCTTTGCAACTGCCCTACCTTTGTAAACCCATCAGCCTTCTCTTCATTGTCCTGCCATGACTTCAGCATTTTTTCTGAAGCTTCAAACGAACACAAACAGCAGATGCTTCAAGAATGAGTTAAAACTACTGAACGTATTACAACAGGACATTAACATCCACTCACAGATGCCGGTGTTCCTCTGCCTAGTGTACTGCTCAAGGTCTTGCTGAATGCTACACTTAAAGAACCCCAGTTTGGCTCGGAGCTGCTGCGACTGGGAGAACAGCAGGTTCTTGTACCGCGTTAAGTTGGTGTTGTAACGCAGCAGACTCAGCCTACACACACACAAATTAAGAATGTTTGACTGCGTGAGTGTACGTATGCATTAGGGTGTGTGTGTGTGTGTGTGTGTGTGTGTGTGTGTGCGTGTTTACAAACTTACATGGCAGCTCTCTGTCCCTGGTACAGTCGAATGTAGTCCTCTTTCAAACCACAGATGTAGCTGACTGCTTCGCCCCACACCTTTTTAAGAGCAGACAGTGGCAGCTGTGTCTTAGTCTCCCTGACTGAGACAACACATGATGCACAAAAGATACATGATTTCCACATTCATTCAGACAACACATTTAAAGCATGTACTTGAACTTTGCTACAAACACCATCAAAGATCTTCCCCCTGCCATTTATTTTATTCCCCTATTGTAAGCAGAGGGTGAAACTGAAGAGGCATGTTAAGAACATTATTTTACAGCTTGGGACACAGTCAGATATCTCACCTATAAAGTTGACACTGTCTGGCAGAGGTCTGGCAGTCAGTGGTCCAGAGTACTTGGTCAGGCTCTTATCAAACAGGAAGACTATGAAGGTGTCCCAGCCATGCTTAAAGAAGGGATTCAATATTATTCTGGATATTACTATGTGATTCTAAATTGTCCGTAGGTGTGAATGTGAGTGTGCTTGGTTGTCCGTCTCTAAGTGTAGCCCTGTGATAGACTGGTGACCTGTCCAGGGTGTCCCCTGCCTTTGCCCTAAGTCGACCCTAGTGAGGATTAAGCGGTGTATAGATAATGGATGGATATTACTATGTGTGCTAGACAACGTTCAATCACTGGTTAAAACATACAAAAAAAACCACTGGAATCTTAAAGTTGTATTTTACTACATTTTTTAAGTATGAACACAAAAAAATAAGAACGGGAAAAGCCCATTCTTTTTACACGAAACAGTACTGTGTAACTCAGAACTACCCATTATTTCACAACAAACCAATATTTTTAAAATATGGAGATAAGAAACAGTAGGTGCTGCTATCCACTGGTACATATAAACGTGACTGCATCTGCTTGACATTAGATATTTCTGTGTGTGTGTGTGTGTGTGTGTGTGTCACATACCAATCCATCTGGCAGACAGTGTGCAGGTGGTCTGCGTGGGTCGAGGGAGATTCCCGTCTCCAGCAGCAGCTCTTGACTCAGTGGGGAGATGTGTGTCTGAGTGTGGGTCTCCAGACGAAGCTGCAGGGAGAGTAAGTTCTCCTCAGCGCCCAAAACCATTGAGTGCAGCTGTGCTGACGTCATGTCCAACACATGGATGACCTGGGCATGTGAATGTGCAGAATGCTTTGATTACTACCCTCCAGTCTTGTGTCATGTGCAAAACCATAAAAGCATTCCATAAAATGTGGTTTAAGTGAGTCTACATACAAACAAGGTTCATATTACTGACCTTCATGTTGAGAATATTCTGCAGAGTGGTGAAGCAGTATGGCTTGTTTGTGTCGGGATCCAGAGCTCCACCGCGCATCACAGGGTCCCACAGTAGCAACATCTGCAGAAGAGACTCGACTGGTTCCAGCAAAGGCCTTTGAACACACAGACACACACAAACACACAGACAACCATACACCCACACACACACAGGATAGATGCTAGTTAGAATTAAGCATGCTTGACTGCTAGGTACAAAAAGGTGTCTTTGGTCTCTACCTGCTGAGGTTGTTTGGATATGGAAGATGTGAGGAAAATCTGACTTCTCCATTCATGTCCTCTACTGCCATGATGTCTTTGGGACCTTTGTTCTTGACTTTGCTTGTCCTACTAGAGCAGAAGAAACGCAGCCAAAGACAGAAAACAAATCCATCAAAGTGGAACTAGAGCCACAACATGCTCTTAAACAGGCATACTGACTTTTACTTTGCCTCCACCTTCAATACAAAACTATTGTGCAGTTTTAGAAACATGAAGTTGTCGCATCCACTGCATAAAGAAGTGTATGTTATACATACAGCTCTGAGAAATAGCATTAGCTATAAACTCTTTGTGCACCACATCAGTTGCAACATTGTTGTACTATGTATGAATGCATTGTCCCTGTTTAATAAATTAATACATTTTCATATCAAGTATATTTCCGGCTTATAGTCTCTCTATAATGCTCAACATTAAATTTATGGTAGCTTTTTCCATTATCTTTATATGATTGTCTAATACAAAATGTTCTGTCTAACATTTTGCTGTGTTTTATTTATTTGTGTATTTATGTACTCACATAGGACAGGGCACGATAATAAATATTGACGTAAGCAACACTAGTGCAGGCGTGCAAAAGATTAGCATGACAGCTTATTGTCTTTACATTATACGAGGTGTGTCAGAAAAGTTCCAGGACTGGTGTCACAAAAGATATATTTCAACTCCAAATTCCAAGTTTTCCCCTTCGACATAATCCCCCTGGAGTCTAACGCACTTTCCCAGCCTTCTCTGCCACACCGCCATGCACTCCTGGAAGGATTCTTCCGGGATCCTCCACAACTCCGTCGTCACAGCCATCCTGATATCGTCCATATCTTCAAAACGGGTCCCCTTGATGAGCCCCTTGAGCTTGGGGAAGAGGAAAAAAATCCCACAGAGCCAGGTGGGGTAAGTAGAGAGGTTGCTTCAGCACGGCGATGTTCTTCTCAGCCAGGAACCTTTGGAATGCTCAGGGCATTGTGAGCAGGTGCGTTGTCATGGTGAAGCAGTCACGACTTGTCCTGCCACAACTCTTGCCTCTTCTCAACGAAGCAAACGCTGCAAGATCTCTTTGTAGATGTGCTGGTTGATCGTCTGACAGGTAAAACTCGTAGTTTGGGTTTGAAAAACTTGTGACACCAGTCCTGGAACTTTTCTGACACACCTCGTATATGTGTATTTATATATGCAGACATCATGCAGTGTTACGTCCTCCAAAAATGTGTGTTCTATGTTATGCTTATGCCAAGGTGCTTCAGTTTACCGACAAGAGATGCATCACTAGGATGTGACTCACCATTGTACAGGCTGCATGTGGTGCAGAAAGGGGCGAAAGCCACAAGTGCATTCAAAGATCACTGTTCCAAAGCTCCAGTAGTCCACAGTTACAGTGTAGGGTTTACTTTCAAACAGCTCTGGAGCCTGTCACATTTATAATAACAGGGCATGATTGTTGACATCCTGGAAGAAAAAAAAACTGACCACAGAGGAGTGCAGAGATGATGCAACACTTACCAGATACTGGAGAGTTCCAACAAAGGATGTACACAGACTGCCCTGTTCCAGGTCCTTAGCATAACCCATATCTATGATTTTATGGACTAGCTGGAAGAAACATGTTTTCATTGTAAAAAGCAAGGCACAGAAAGCTTTAGAATGCATATAGGAAATTTCAGATTACAAAAGGCTACATGCACGTCAGAGGCAAATTAGTTTACCTTCCCATCAGCCTCTTGTAAAACTATGTTCTCTGGCTTTAGGTCTCTATGAATGACCTTATTTTCATGTAGATACTGGATACCAGAACCTGTGTTCGTATAGAAAAACCCCATATAAATTATGCACCAACATGTGATTATAGAGACCTGTTGGCAAAATAAAAGCTGATGAAAACTTTACCAATGTCACTGAGCAGCAAAAGGACCTCACTCTCCTTCAGTCCACAGCAATTTTCTGGTTTACTCAGCAGCTACATAAAGAGGCACATCAATTAAGTGAAATGCTTGAAAAGACAACAAGTTGTTTAGGGTTTTTATGAAGGATCTATTTTGTACCTTGCGTAGGCTTCCTCTCGAGCAGTACTCCATGGCCAGCAGCGGTATGTCATTTAAAGCAATGGAGCTCATTTCTTCTGGTACTTCTTTGACCTGGACAATGTTCACATGGTTCAGCCTGTAACAGAAAAAGCTCAAAACATTCTACAAAGGTTTGACAAAAACAAAATGTGCAGTGAAAGGCATCTTTGTCAAGACCAGCAGATGATGTACACTCACTTCTTCATTATCTGAATCTCTTTGCACCAGCGGTCTTTTTTCTTGGAGTCTAGCTCCAGGCGGCAAAGTTTCACAGCAATCTTCGAGCCCAACTCCTGCTCCAAACACAGACAGGGAGTAAAAACAATGCCAATACACATCTGGGTCTGGAACTTGGGCTTTCCTCAACGGGTAACAGAACTTACAAGGTGCTGGTACAGGTAGACGTGCCCAAAGCTTCCCTTCCCAAGTTTCCCCTTCATCTCCCAGGAGCCACACAGCTGGCTCTGTTTGGGTGCAGTCTGCTCCATAGCCTGAGGCCTGCTGCAGCCACTGGGAACAGTGCAAAGGACCTCTGCTAAAAAGAGCCACAACAACAACAACAAAATATTTTTCTACCCAGGTAATACTGGTCCTCACTGTCGACCTCAAAGCTTCTTTGTTTCAGACTTTTCATTTGAGCATATACACAGCCTGTGGCACCGCAATGTCAACCAGCAGGGAACACAGTGTTATTGTTGAGTAACACCAATGTTTGTTAACTTTTTCTACTTTATTTCACATGGATAATAAAGCTTAACATATATTTAACTCTATGTTTTAGCAGTGTTTACTGTTACCTTATTAGCTTCTTATGTTACTGTTTTTATTATATATTCCAGTGGTGTAGATGTTTATATTTTTCTTATGCAGTAGCTAACAAGTAGCCAACTGAGGGCTGTACTACGAAGCGAGATTAGTGGGTTATCAGGTATGTTGAGCCTAAAATCAGAGTTTTCAGTGTCACAAAGGTAGCTCTCTTTTTACCTGTCTAGATCTTCATGGTAACTGATGCTGTGGAGCTACATCTCCATGGTAACTTATCCTGTGGAGCTAACCTAGTCGGGAGCAGGTTATGCTCAGAGTTTTCGGATTTAAATTGGCTGGAAAGAGCGTCTCCCTTTAACCAACTCGTTTACTGACTATTATTTATGAGCAATACAGATTCTCAGCTGAGGGAATGTGTTTTATCTGCAAACATGTTGAGCTGTGTTACTAATATCACTGAATGAAGCCCTGTAGTTACAGTATGACACACTGTAAATATCATGTTGCCATGGGAACCCGACATGTTTTTAGTTGGCGATGCAGAAATCACTTAACTATGTTTTTATGTTTGGCTCTGATTTGCTGTCAAGTCTGTTTACACTGCTGGTACTGCAGCTGATAGAACACTGGCATTTATTACAGAGAATATTCAATCAATAGCATTAATTTCTATGGATGTCCGATATAGTTTTTGTTTTTTTTCCGCCAATATCCGAAATGTTGATATTGTCCAACTCTCAATTTCCAATTCCGATATCAACCGATATCGAAACCAATATATGTTTGTTACTGCAGCCCAGTTCTTTACATGCTTCATGATGTCGTTTTATATCGTCATCATTTGCGTGCAGGTAAATGCCGGTGAAATCCAGGCATTATTTTATCAGTTTTCATGATAGGCAAAAAACAACAACAACAACAACAAAAAACAAACCATAACGCTACTGACAGATATTACATTTTTATGCCAATATCAATGGTGTAATATCGGTGGGCCGATATTATCAGACATCCCTATTATTTTAGCTTTGATTTGGCCAAAAATTAAAGTGATATCCTGCAATATGGGACAGTATCAGTGTCAGTGCACTTCAATACAAGATCATGTTTAAATATATTAAGTTTAACTTTAACGTGCAGCTGTCAGTTGGAAACAAGCGGCTGCATCGGCAAAATATTATACGTTAACACATTTGACAGTTTTCTACCAGCATTTCTGTCTTCCACCATTTAAAGTAGCTTTTTACCATCATCATGTTTTTATATTCCTCATTGTTCTCCATTTAAACAACCTGTTGAGCTGTACACGATCATTTCATTTTGTGCAGAATAAGAGTCACGTGACGCGTTGAACGCCTCTTTTTATCATAGCCTGTATAAAAGATAGCTACCGTGATGTCACCCGTTGGTTTCTGCACTGAGAAAATGAAGCCAGGGTTTTGCTACTTCCTGGCTGACATCGTGGATTTTTGGAGCCAGTGCAAAAATCGTCAGAGGGGGGCGGAACCATAGGAGCAGCGATTGGTCAGACAGATTGAGAGGCAGGTCCTCTCTGCCCGCCCACATTTACCGCCGATTTGACTATGAAAACTAATAAGAAAAAAAATCCTGAGCTGTAGGAATGCGGTATTTCGTGATCTGTGATCACTTCTTTTCCAATTCAAGTCTATGGGAGCCAGGGCTTTTTGGAGCCAGCAACTAGCGGACGTAGTGGTATTGCAGGTTTTTGACACTTCCGGGTTGGCGTCATTTTTCAGGGCCGGTTGCTAGTGTCCATCTTTTACACAGTCTATGCTTTTTATGTGAACGCGCACAGAGTCTGAAGCAGAAAGTCTGAGTTGACAAAGAAAGTTGAAAACCACCGTCGTGATACCCGTAATCTCTGGCTGGGGCTTTAGTTTTTATCGAGCCGGCTTACACAAAGAAAGCCTGGCTATGTCTAACTTGCTTCATAGTACAGCCCTCAGGTCATTTGTTGTTGTAGGACTGACTGCGTTGGGTTCAGTGAAGTCAGATAATTCAAAAACAGCTTGACTATCTTCGACAAAATGTCTACTAGAGCAACATATCAGCCCACAAATGTAACCTACTCACCCGTGCAGCAGGTCAGAGTCTTCAGGTGACAGCTCACTTTGTGTCAGAACATTGTTGCTGCAGAGTTAGCTAACCGCGTTGTTTACGGTCCGTGTTCTTGTTCAGTGTTTAAGTAAGAAGACTGAACCCGCGAAATTACACCCTCACCCTACGACTCCATCGAACATGGCTTTAAAATTAAAGTTTATGTCGTGGTTTTGTTGTAATTTTGGGTGGAAATCCTCTGCGAGTGTCACACAACTCAATATGTGCGTAAAGTGAAAGTACACGCTGACAGGCAGGCGGTGCGTCTGCGCATGCGTGTGATCTGGTTGCCTGTCCCTCTCGGGGGGGAATTTCCTGTTGCCCCGGGACATGTGCTGTGTTCACGTCCTGTCCTGGCCGTCCTGCTTGGTTTTTATAAAGTGATGAAAATGTCCTGGTTCTGTCCTGTAGGAGGCATACTTTAAATGTATTTAAATTACAAGGCATCTTTGAGTAAACTCCAAGTGTCCTGGTTTTCGGTGATCAAAACATGGTCACACTGAGTTGGCCCACCTCACTTTTCTCCTTTTACCACCAAAGCTGGGCCCATCCCTGGAAGTTAAGAATGAATATTTCCAAAAGTTTGATGATGTTTTAATTTGTTCACTAGGTGGTGCAATAGGCACATCTTCAGGCCTGATCCCACACAATGACTGAAAGGGACAGATGTGACATTTGCTCAAGTACTGAATTTATTTATACTGACTGTATTTTGCTGGCAAATGCGGAACATTGTCAATCCTCTACAGCTATCTTAAAGCTACTCTGTAGATTCTAATCATTAATACAAAATGTAACCATCTAATAAATAATTATGTTTTATAGCTCAAGCTATACTGGCTTAAGTTAAAGTGCCCTTACAAGCTCCAAGAACTGTAGATGCACACACACAATACATCTACAGTTCTAAACCAATGATACAATATATACTAGGAGTGAAATTAATTATTGCCACTGTTGATTAATCAGTTGACCATTTTCTTGATTAATCCCTTAGTTGTTTAATTTATAAAATGTCAGAAAGTGGTGAAAAATCTCAATTATTGTTTCCCAAAGCCCAAAATGATGTCATCAAATGGTTTGTTCACAACCGAAAGAGATTCAATCTACTGTTGTCGATGAGGAATGAAACCAGGAAATGGTCAGTTTTAAGAAGCTGTAATTTAGATTTTTATTTATTTATTTATTTTATTTTTTAAATATGCAAACCAATTAATTTATGCTTAACCCTTTATGGGGAAAGTGACCATATTTGGTAACTTCCTTGAACGTGCAATGTGTCCACCCCGTGCCTCTCCTTGAGGTTGAAGAACCATGTGCACTTTGGTTTAGTTTTTATATTAGTGCCAATATCACTACCTTACGAAAAATGTCACAAAACAAATGTTCCAGGCACTTTACAAACACTTTGTTACTAGTTTGCATTGAACTCCACTTTGATTTATTTTTTGAGATTAGTGCCACTACCCCAAGAGAAATGTTACTAAGTGAACTTGCCAAGCACTTTATAAATACTTCTTTTCAAGGAGTGCCCTATAAAGGGTTAAAGTAGTTACCCAATTTTTTTAAATAGACAACTGATTGAATGATCATCGCTCTGATGTGTACAATATGATTTCCTTGGGATACTTTATGCATCATTTGATCTGGGTGCTTATGTATTGGAGTTTATGTATAAACTTTCACTTGTAACTGAGTATTTCTACATGATGGCATTAAAGTCTTCTTTCAACTCAGGTTAATATTTTGTTTAAACATATAGCAGCTGAGGAGAAACAAGAACACTTTTCACCATAAATAAGAACCACAGATTTTCACTTTCCACATGAGATACATCATTGTTATGATAAAAAGAGCAACTTATATTCAACAGCTTCCCTCTGAGTACCTTGGGCTGCTCTCAGTTTGTCAGAAATGTCATCACATTATGTGAGTTTTTTTGTATTCACTGTTTACAATTACAATATAGAATAACAGTGCATTAAAAAAAAAAGTTGATATCAGTCAAATGTGATATTTATATATTATCGACATCCATCAACATGTGCAATAAAGTAAGAGAAATTTTCTGTGAGAGTGCAGCATTTCTAAATCTTTTCAATAAACCATGAGGTCTAAGTAGACTCCCAAAATTGTCACTTAATCAAGAAATGTCACAAGATGTTTTCAGTGGTAGTTAAGGGCTGATGAAATGTGGGTCAGCAGAATTAGTCACAGTGAAGCAACATTCATTGCAACTTTTCTTGCATTTGTTATTGACGTATTTATAGGTCCAACCATTCGTGGTACCTGTTTTAGTATATGTTTATTGTATTTATTCTCACCTTTTTCTCTCCACATGTTGTGCTAATAATCAGTCATTTAGTCAATTCATTTAGTTGACAGCTGACTATCAAGAAGTCAAAGTGAATCTAAACAGGCTGCTGAAAGAAAACGTGCAATATAAAAATATATACGTATATTTCTAATCAGTTTGAAATGAACCGTTTATGATTATTAATGTGTGAACTTAAATGGAAGTATGCAGGTAACAAGTGCTTCTCATAAGTGTTTGTGGTTCCAGTTTAATATGAAGTAGTTCTTTTTTTTTATCATTGTGCTGGAAAAGAGAAGCAGACAGGCATCTTAAATATAGCAACCAAAAACATGTGACTTGAAATCCCCATCGCTACAGCATTGAGTGGTTGAGGTGAGGCAAGTGTGAATAGTTTGACGTGCGAAACTAAACATTCTCAGTGGTTAACTTCCTGTTTTATCTCACCTGAAGTGGCCAGAATGTGTGATGTTTAGGCCTAGTGAACGAGGCCACACTTCAATCCAGATAGAGTGCATTCTGCAAAATGTGCTCTCGTTTTATAGATCATTAGGGTAAAAAATTAAACACAAGTCAAACTGCCAACATCTTTTTTTTTTTTTTTATTGTGTCCCTCCTCATTTTCTCCGTGCTGAGTCAGAGTATTTCCTGTGTCTGCAGCTGTACAGAAGCTCCTACATTCCGACCCTAAAGTTATAGCGGAAGAGCAAAGCAAATAAAAACTAATGTACAACGCAGCTTCTTAAAATCTGAATATGTGTGTTTGCAGGGATAGAAATAGAAATCCTGCACCTATGCTCTTGGGAAACTCGGATCCTTTAAAAAAGTATATAATCCCACTAGAATTTCTATAAGTGTGCAACCTCCAAATACACTTTCTTTGTAGGATTTGTGTTCTTTTTTTGTAAAACAAGACAGATAAAATCTTACTTTAAGCACAGTGATAAGCTTTATTTCAGTACAACTTGTTGATTAGAAATATTACTGTCAACAAGACGATAGTTAAGATCAAACAAAGTGAAAGAAGAGGATTTTGTTTAAATATTGACATACTGCCTGCACCTGCCTTTTCCTGTATAAAATAGCACTCCTCATTTCTTCACAGAATCATTGTTGCCTCTCACCAGATTAAAAAGGTAACAGTCTGTATAGGACTAAAATGAGGAAGATATCGATGTGAGTTTGGAGTCTTGAGGACACAATTTGGAACCTGACTGTTGTTCAGACTCGACTGAGGGAGTCAGAATTGTTGCGTCAAAATGACAAACTCAAAAACTACAGGTTGCAGCTGGCTTTAGCCACAAATATCCCGGGTTTCCCTGGGTTGGGTAAAATTACCACGTAGTTCTTGTTTTAGTTGAAACACCTGGGTGGAACTAATTGTCGGCTTTTATCATATAATATTGGAGTTGATACATTATTTCATTAAGAGTTAATTGTCAGTTGTTTCTTGGTTATTGTCTGTATTTATATCATCCAATGCAGACCTCAAGTCCACGAGGCCTTGAAGGAACGCGTCATATCTGGTTATTGTTCCCATCAAAGAGGAGGAAATGTGAGCAACACGGCCGTCACACTTATTGATGAGGTAATTTATGAGGGAAATTTTAGCTGAGGAACTCCCGTCCATAATTCATGACAATGGCTATTGTTTTAGTGGAAGTTTTGTTACATTATTATTATGGATGTGAAAAGAATGTTGTCCTGGAATACATCTGCTCTGTTATCCAAACCAGATTTTAGAATTGGTTTAACATTTGTTTTAATTTGTCATTTTCACAATATCCAGGAATTTGTGCTCTTACGTGGTCTTGACGATGCAGTTACATGATGTGCATGCCACAACAAGCAGATGTGGATGCATAAATCAGTACTGATGCAATGAGTTGTTACCGTATAAAACTGATGAGATAAAATATCATCCTAAGAAACAAATCCAGTGTTTTTTTAAGGTTTTATGTTTTGAAGTCTTTGTGACATTAGCCTCTTAACAACCACTGGCCTGCATACAGGTCGAGTAAAAATTACAAATTTCGAATGTCATTAGCATATGTCTAAATCAAAATATATATAGTTTGAAAGCACAAAGCCTCACAATCTAAATGATACAAACCATTTTACAATGCCAAGAGCACAGTAGCAGCCACAGCAACAATAGTTCCTTATGTTGTAATGAGAGTGTACAAGGCAAAATGACAGTTTCTTACATTTCCTATTATCTAGAGAGGCACACACTCTTTGTACCACCATATGTTGCACACTGTTTCCAGCTTTTTCGTGTTTTTTATTTGAAAATGTTTTGATGAATGTTAAGGGATGAAACAAATTTTGATGGATATTTAACTTTTTTACATATAAAAAAGGAGATCATTCTTAACAAGGATGCAGTTGGGAAATACTATCACAAGCAGTGGAAAAGTCACACTATAGAAACACAAAAACTCAAAGGAAAAGTACATCCCTGAGCATAGTCATTGTAGCGTGCAACAGTATAACAATTTGTATTGTACTTTTCCATATAAGTTTTCCATATATATAATAAAAGTAATATTTTTAACCCATGCATCTTATGGTTTGTTGGAAGCCCCATTCTCAAAGTTTAAATCCCATAGTACTACTTCAGCTGAATACTGTACAATAAAGGATTATATTATATTTTGCACTGATAAGAACTTTCTTGCTGCAGTTCTCAAACTACTGATGCCACTGATTACGCTGTTTTTTTTTTTTTTTGTCTCGTGGTTTTAATGTTCATGCGAACAGGCTCTGAACAGAAACCAAGTTCCTTTTATGTTTCTTATCAGACTCAAACAAGTCAAAGTACTTGGAAATCGGGTGTTTTCATCTCACACATCCCCTATTTTGGATATACTATAACTGTGTTTGCAGGGGAAGGGATGTGGTCATTGTGTGTGTGTCACAGGACATGACAAATTGCCTGATCAACAAATTGCTGATTTGCTCACCAACTGAATGTTGGTAATGTTTTCATATAGTCTCTTAAACACCTCCCACTTGTAGCTGTTGTGTTTATAAAGGGGAGGCAACACAGGGAGGATCAGCACTGTAACACCAGAGCAGCCAACAGTGTGAGTCCTGCTACAACTCAGGTGCACAGCAGAGAATACAGGGAGGAGAAGAGGCTCTTCAGCTGGAAGAAACAGACTTCATCAACACTTAAAGGCTTGACAAAAAGGTAAACACATCTCTGACAAAGATTCCTACAACAGTGCTGGCTTAACGAACTTCATAAACAATGAAATCTGATGTTAATATTCTAATGCGATAGAGCAAAAAAAAAAAAAAGATTAAATGAAAGCATTTATCATCAGACACTGTGCATTAAAAGTACATCTTAAATGATACAACTGTTTTCTTGTCATTATCAAGTCAACACTGTGTTCTAGGACTATCTACTAATTCAGTGTTGTAAAACTAATGTGATATAATAGTGTGCACAGGATTTGCTTTAATCAATCTCAATTGACATTGCGCTCACTGTGCAGATAGAGATTGTGTTTACAGAACAGAGCACACACACTGAACATCTTCTATCTGTTGCTTTCGCATTAAAACCTCCACAGCACAGTGTTTTCTCTGTAATAGTCAAGCACATGCCATCACCAGAAACATATGAAGAGTTTATTTGCAAAAACAGATAAATCAGTTTTTGTAGATTTTCAGAACACTTTTTTTTGTTTATATGCTTGAGATAATATCAGTCAAACTGAAGTTGAGTGGATTTGACTCAGTAGAAACGACATGGCAAAAATAGAGACAAGTTGAGCTTGATATTGTCTCAGCTAGATGATGGAAAAGTGGGTTTTCTGAAGGTTTGTGAAGATGGAGTTATCTGTTTTTGCAAATGAACTCTTCATATAGTGTCTGTGTAATTCTTACCCTGTGCTCAATTTTGACAATGTAAACCAAGATAATAATGAATTGTTTTGGATGCAGGAATCTTTTTTGGTTTTTAAATTCAGAGAAACCACATGTCTGTTCTGTCATGTGCTCTACGATAAGCTCCATATAAGGACCACATCCACTCATCCACTATTGTTACGTTCCATTTCTGTAATTTTCTTCTCCTTTTTCAGTCGGTTCTCAGACAAAAATATTTCCAGTAAGCAGAAGCGAAACCATAAGTCAGCATGAATCTGTTCGCCATCATCGCCGTCCTTGCAGCGTTCAGTGTCAACGTGGTGAGTAACAATGAGAAGGAGTAACTTCAGGTGGCACAGAAGATTTTGTACACCTGTTTGACTCAGTTTGTCTCTGCTCCTCAGGTCTTTTCACAAAGATGGTCTAAAAAGAAAGTAGGTAAAGAAGGTAAGTCAGTTGTCCAGGGTATAACCTCAACAGTCACTGTTTAAAAATAGACAGGTGAATTAAATGTCCTCTCCTGTTTTTATGTTGTGATCTGCAGAGTTGTGTCGGTCTGGGGATGGAAGCAGCTACAGGGGATTTATTAACAGGTCAGCAATTGGTCGCAAGTGTCTCAACTGGAACAGGCAGAAACACCTTAAAGGAGCTTCAAAGGGACTTGGCGACCATAATTACTGCAGGTATAATTCCAGTCACCAGTCTGAAGCCTAGATATGTTAAAGAAAAGTATCACATGTTTAATATCATTGCCCTTGAACACTAGGAATCCCGACTACAGTCTGATGCCATGGTGCCTCGTCCGAAGGCGAAGCAGGATTGTGAGAGAATTCTGTGACATTCCCAGATGTAAGACCAACATTTATAATTCATAGTATATTTTTTAAAATATTGTAGTATATTTATATACAATATTGAAATAAAAAATTGTATGTTTGATTTGGATTTTTCTCATTTGGTCTCTTATTCAGGCTCCAATACAGGCTCTAGACCAACAGTGAAACCTCAACCACAGCCTACTATGGACACAGGTAGTTTTGCTGTTTAAACCTACTTTCTCTTTTTTTTTTTTAGCGATTTCCTTTCATCAGCACTCACTGACTCACCCCGTGTGTCCTTCCAGAGCAGTCATGTGGCGAAAGGGTTGAGCGGAGGATGAACAAAATTGTGGGTGGCTCTTTCACACCCATAGAGTCTCACCCATGGGTGGCTGCTATCTTTCATAAGCGCTACGGTTTCCTTTGCGGTGGTTCGCTCATCTCACCTTGCTGGGTTCTTACAGCTGCACACTGCTTCACTGATGGGTGAGAAAACACACACACATACACACACACACACACACACACACACACTCAAAGAAATAGAGAAAAAACACAACACCATATCATTTTCTCCACTGTAATTATCCTACTATATTGGAAATGTGACTCACATAACATGTTTACAGGGTTGTGTGGGTATTTTAAAGGTTTGTGTTTTTTGTTTTTTTTTGTTCAGTGAAAACACCAAAATCCCACATCTTTCTGTATACCTGGGGAAGAGCGCTATCAATGACACAGACGTCGACAAAGAGCAGCAGTTTTTTGTGGAAAAACTGATCATCCACCAAAAGTACAATGACTCAAACTACGACAGTGACATAGGTATGCACAAGTATTGTTTTATGTTTGTATATATATATATGTATTTATGAGTGAGGAAGTTCTCTGTGTGCAGGACTCACACGTGCTTATCTTTACATTTGCAGCCCTGGTGAAGATCAAAAGCAGAAATGCAACCACACATGGAGGTTGCGCGGTGAGGTCACCGACTGTTCGGACAGTTTGCCTCCCTCCGCTTCACACTCAGCTGCCTGCAGGATTTTCATGCAGCATCGCGGGATTTGGGAAAGAGAAATTCGGTAACTACTGCAGAATTTTAACCTTTAGTCTCTTGACTGATCTCTCGACAATTTGACTGATTCTTACACCTGCCGATGTGATGTTCGCAGAGTCGCCACGATTCTCACAGTACCTGAAACAGGCCGACGTGAAGCTGCTCTCCCGTGCTGAATGTACAAGTGGCCTGCAGTATGGAAGCAGAATCACTGACAACATGTTCTGTGCTGGGAGCCCAAGTTGGAGCACTGATGCCTGCAAGGTGAGCACAAAGTCGAGTGTGTCGATATGCATGCATATTTTACAAAGCTCAGACCGTAAAAATAAAGAGAAAAAAAACTGAAGGCCTGTTTCTTGTGACATTCCATCAGTCTTGGTTTAAATATGGACACAAAAACAGAAGTGAGTAGGGAGCAGAAGTTGTGACATCTGAAGTGGAGTCAATTTCTGTGACCTTTGGCAACAATAAAGGATCTCAGGAGTGTTTCTTCCACTTCATGCGAAGAAACATAGAGTTTTAAAAGTGTTGCACGCCCTAATGTTAGACCTCTAATCTCTTTTTTTTTTTTAAATTCTTTTACTCTCTATTTTTAAGCCTTAACAAATGTCACTCCTTACAAGTTTTTAAGCTTTCTCTCATTTCTAGGATCTCATGAATATCTTTTTACAGTTTCTCTACATCAACATTTTTTGTATTTAGATTATTTTGAATTGAAATCACCATTCATATTGAAAACAAACCTTTCACTGATTGTTAGTTATTACATTGCACCTGAACTGACTTAGTGTGTAATAAAGAGCTGGTCACTCTACTATCCATACTGAATATCTGGAAGATCTGAATCATGAAAGTAAACAAACTTAAAGACATTGAGATACAGAGATCATTATTCTGTTTTTATTGACAGTCAGTATCCAAATGACCTTCTAAAAATGATCAAATGGAAACCTTGTTCATGTTATATTGATCGCCTGACCGTTCTTGCAGGGTGACTCTGGCGGTCCGTTGGTGTGTGAAGCATCAGGCCGGATGTTTCTGTTCGGGGTGGTGAGCTGGGGCGAGGGCTGTGGCTGGATGAACAAACCAGGTGTTTACACTCAAGTCACCAACTACAACAAGTGGATCGCTGCAAAAACAGGGCTCACAAAATACACGAGAGGATTGATGTATCCCCAGAAATGAAACTTTGGCACAAGGCTATCTGTTGGGCATTGCATATCTTTAAAGGACAATTTGGCAGCAGTTTTGTAAGCTCTGTGTGTATAAAAGCTTGTACAAATGTTGCAGGTTCGGTCTCAGGAGAAACTTAAAGGCGTTGCTGTTAATGTACAGTGAAAATTCTTTTGCACAGTCATAATTTGCTGCGACAGTTCTAAGTGAATGTTTTAAAATATCTTTATTGTACATAGTGCACAATGCAATTTTGTTACTTTTGCAAAAAAAAAAAAAAAAGGGTGTAGACTTTTAAAACAATTAAAATGTATATTTATCTCATGTAATTTAATAAGTATTTCCTCTTGTTGAAGGCTGGCCCTGCTGTTAAGTATGTTTGGTAGTAAATAAATACAAATTTTGTATTACATGGTCTTCATACTCATTTATCTCCAAACCACAATTGTTTCTGTCTCTCTCTTGCTTGTGCTTGCAAAGTCACGTAAAACAAAAAAATGTACACTTTTTTTTCACACTTACTGGCTTGCTTACAGGTCACATGTTTCTTTTCCATAAGCATATGCCTTACAAGTGACTACAGACATCCATCCATTATCTATACACCGCTTAATCCTCAGTAGGGTCGTGGGGGGGCTGGAGCCTATCCCAGCTGACTTAGGGCGAAGGCAGAGGACACCCTGGACAGGTCACCAGTCTGACTATAGACATATTATATTTCATTTATTAACTGTGCATGTGACAAATAAAGGGAGGGAATCTAAAATCATTTCAGCTCTTATAACATTTGTAAGGGTCTTCATCATCATAAACATTAAAATGTGAAATAACATCAATAATGTCACAACTTGTGTGAACCAAATGTGTCTAAGTCAAACTCTGGAGGGCACTGTTGTTTAGAAATGACATACAGGCAACTGTGTTGTGTTAAAAATCACAAAAAGTATGTGACACTGGTTGCATACATACATTGTCTACATGACTGACATCAGCTGTAGGTTTCATCTACAGGTCAGGTGTGCTGGAAATACAAATTAAAGGATCGACATGTATGATATAGGGGGATCTAATTGCAGAAATGTATTATATTATTCATAGTTGTGTTTTCATTAGTGTATAATCATCTGTAAAGAAGAATTGTAGTGGTTTTGTTACCTGATATGAGCCCGTGATGTGGTCATCTGCCATGATGTTGCACCACCATGTTTCTGCACAGATTGGACAAACCAAACACTGAAAAGGCCTTTTGCATTTGTAAGTTCTCCTGCATGCTTGGAACAAGAGGCTGAGGCGTGGGCTATTCAGGTGATTGCAATCTGTAGCCTCATTGCAATGCTTATTACCACTAAATAATACACAGTGATCCTTTAATAGAGCAGAATTTTTCAGTTGCTAAAATCCAGTTAAGTCAGTTTTCCCTTTAAATTGATTCCTCAAAGACACTTAGTTTAAAAAATATGGTGTTTTAACATTTAATCTAGAAATATAGTGTAAATTACCCCACCAGACGTCTATCAAATAGACTACAGCACACTTATCTTCACGTGCAGCAGTTCAACATTAAACAAAACAAATAATAATATATAGCTGAGTGGAGATGACCGATGACTCCAGCTTGTAAATTATGTATCAGAAAGCAATCTGGCTTTTTTCTCTTTTCTCTACTCCTAGTCTTCATTTGCATTTTACATACACAGCAACTACTCCAAATAATTCTCCCCATTGTTTAAAACCTACACAATGAAGCTGCCAGACAAAAAAAAAAAAAAAAGTGTTGGTGGAGTCGGTCTCAGGAATTTTGTCATTTGTGTCCCCTCTCTCTCGTGTGAAGAAGGTAAACAGCTACTAGAGTAGATTAATTGAACCGCTTCACATCTATTTTCTGTCACACTTCATTCAGTTATTCATTCTTTGTTGCGTCTTGACCTTTGCGACCTCCACTCTCCCGTTGTTAGAGAACCAGCCATTCCCCCTCTGCCCCGCGGTAACCTCAGCCCCTCCTGCCTTTTCCTGGTCACTTGACTCCCCACACCCACCTGCTCACCTGTTCTCCATTCCCTTCACAACCTCTACAGTTCATATACTGGCCCTCTTGCCCTTTACTAGAATGTCTAATGTGCCATTTGTAGCTGCAGCTTTCAAGCCTTTTTTTGAACCTGCCTCTTACTGACCTCCTGCATGTTCCCTGCCTGCCCCAGGTCTGACTACCTGACCTGCTCATTACTCGCAATAAATGTGAACTGTCTGAACTTTTTCCTTGAGTTGTGCAATGTGAAAATATTTCCTTTTCTGATTGCAATGGAGAGATACAGTCAGAGAGAAAGTTCAGGCCATAATTAAACACCATCAAGTAAAGATTAAAAGAAAAAAAAAAAGAATGAAAAAAAGAGGAAGAGGATGAGGAAATTGTTAAAACAATAAGAAAACAAAAGTAAAAGCTAACTCAAACATGCTCACAGTGACAACACCAACAGTCATGATGTCAAGCATGTGTGTTTATCTTGTTCACTTGATGTAATTCAGCATTATTACATTTGCTAATTAGCACTAAAGACGAAGCTGATGCCCTTTGTTTGGCAGGTTTTGTCATAAACCAAAGTACCCTGGACATCTTGAAACTGATTATCGTGCCAGAGGAAAATTCATGGGATAGCCAGTAAATAAATGTGGGCCACATTTCACACAAATGGATCAAATATTTGTTCATACATTTTACTAAAAACAACAAATGTTAACCTGCTGGTGGCTCTTGGGGGAAATTCAGCTAAAGTCGTTAAGATTCATTCTCAAATGGTGATTTCATTGCAACAAACAGGTGTTAAAGCATGTCAGTCTGGACCAACAGGGTACCATTGCCATCTACTAAGTGATGTTGCGGGGAGGAAGTACTTAGATCCTTTACTCATTTAAGACTACACTGTTCAAATACTCTTTTACAAGTAAAGCCTGGCATTTAAAACATAACTTATATAAAAGTAATGTCACGAAAATGAACTCGAAGTCCTAAAAGCTGAAGTACTAAAAGGATGAAAATGTCCCCTGTGACTACTATGCAATTCTACAGTCATCCTTAAATGTATTCATACCCTCCCCACAGCTGTCACTGACATAAGTTGAAATTGACAAACGTAATAATAAATAAAAATTTTATGAAAATCATGACATTGCTTTTGAATTGTGGTTCAACAGATATATATAAAAGAAGAAGAAGAAGGAGCATGATGGGACCCATAAACTAATATTTTGTTGAACAACCCTTTGAGCCAATCACTGCAATCAAGTGTTTTCTGTAACTCTCATCAGACTTCTGCACCTGTTGACAGGAATTTGGATTTTGACCCACTGCTCATCAGTAAAGTGTTCTAATTTGTCTGGGTAAGTTTTTTTTTTAATTTTATTTTTTTATTATTCTTTTCAACCACAATTCAAAAGCAATGTCTTATTTCACTAAATTATAATTTTGCAAATTTTTATTTATTATTATCTTTTTCAGTTTGTAGTTATTTGAGTGACTATTGTTGCCTTTTCTTTAATGGAAGGGAATGAATACATTTGAGGACAACTGTATATCATAGATCATAGATGCATTCATGTAAAAGCATTAATATTGTTGTAGATGGTTGAGGTGGCTCACATTTAGAATATAGAACTACAACTATTGATCGTTTTGTTGAAGGATTAATCTGCTGATTATTTCCGCTATCAAACGATTAGTGGTTTTGTTTGTAAAAATTTAGAAAATAGTGAGAAATATCGTCACGAATGCTTTTTTAACTACTGTCAAAACAGTTACCATTTTCTTGTCAAGTGACCATCTGATTAACCAAGTTATCAGTTCCGCTGTATTTGTGTAAACTGTTGAATGGTTTCATTTTCACCAAAATATATTTTACAACTTCTTCATTTGTGTTGCCTAAAAAATAAATAATTTCTAAAGTCACTAAAGCTGTCAGATAAATGTAGTGATTAAATAGAGTATTTCCCTCTGTAGTGGAAGTATGAAGTAGCACTAAAAGAAAAGACTCAAGTAAAGTATATCAAATTTGTACTTAAGTACAGTACTTTAGTAAAAGTATTTAGTTGCAATGCTTGGTTACAAACATGGCTAAAATTAATAAAGTGCCTAATTTTGTCAGAAGCACTGTAAAATGTGAAAGGTTATATTAGAACATAAGCAGTTCTAAATAATACTGAGCTCTGACTTCAGGAATGCAAATCCAGCTGAGGTCAGACAACTAGCACATAGTGTCTGTCCCAGAGTGAGCTGCAGTGAAAACTAAATACTATGCTATGCGTTATTTGTAAGAATGTAGTGTTAAGAATAAATATTTATTGCAGGGCCACTGCCCAAATGTAGCATTGCTCAATTTAAAGCAGTGTTACTAAACATGGTTCTTCTGCTCAGTGCACCGAGCAAAACACGCTTTGTGATTTCCAGGCAAGCCAGCGACTGACTCACACCTCTCTTTCTAACACCCCATACCCCCCATCACATACACCCCACTCAAAACACAAAATATTTCACAGGAGCTCTAAGCATCGCTGCTCCAGACCTGACAAACAGATTGATTATGGTGTCAGCATCCATGTACACACAGTCCAGTTGGTCATCACGTCATTACTGAAAGCAAACTTTAAAACTACCTCCAAGCGACCTGCTGCAATGTTTTCTATCAAAGTCTGTTTGGACAAGTCCACATATACAGATAGTTCAGAGCAAGACCACTAGAGCCAATCAGAGTCTGTCCTACCCCTCCTCAATTACTCACAGACACCAGTTTACTTTACTGCTTCTCGTACTCTGTCTGGATCCATATAAGGGTTTGAGATGCAGCGAGTATGACTCTTACTCCTCTTTAAGGACAATTCCTGAGGAGAGGAGAGGAGAGGAGAGAAGAGGAGAGGAGAGGAAAGGAGAGGAGAGAAGAGGAGAGGAGTTACAGGGTCTGTTCTAACTTGGAACACCAGAGTGTCCAGTTTGTCTGGCTTGGCTGGCGGCCTCTTGTCCACACACACTCACACAGGGGGGTCTCTTGGCTGCAGGTCCTTTGGTCAGCTTGGGGTCTCGAGGGTATAAATACTGCTGTTTTTTGCTGCTGGGGTCTCTGGTTTCCCCCAACATAGACTCAGATGTGAGGAGCGACCAAACCAGCGCAGATACACTCATCAACTTAGATAATTGATGCAACAGTAAGTGAGTTTCTCTCACTTTAAAGCACTTCCAACTACAATCTGTCAGATTGGTGGTAAAACAGCAGGAGAGTCAATCAAATTCAGTGCCTAAGTAGAAAAGTTTGAGAAACAGTGTGTGGGTGCTGTGATCATTGAGACTCCTTCTTTCAGCTTCAGCCAGCAGCAAGTTGAATCCTTGGTCTTTATTTAGACCTGGAGACATGAACTCCTGACCCACCTTTTAATGAACATAGATCATATGTCAGATGTAGGTTTGAAGCTTCATAAAAAAAAATAAAAAACAACACCACCACCACCACCTCCACAATGTTCTTCCACATTGCATGCAGTGGTGCAGACCTTCTACACTTTCACAGATGAGAAGCTGACCTTTAGGAGGCTGCAGCAGGGAGAGCAGCACAATATGTTTGCAGCCTTTCCTTGTTGTAGATGTTGCACCTCCTTCTCCCACGTCTTAGGAATCACTCTCTTCCCATTAAGTTTACCCCCAACACTTTCCTTTTTGGGGCCACTGGCATGCATGACGTAATTTGGGAAGAGCTCTCATTTGCAGGGAAAGCGTCAGTGCGCACCGACACCGGCACGCACGGCAGCTGTATTCCTTCGCTGTGATTGGGCGGAGGGCGGTGATTCCTTCTGTCACGATTTGGGTCGCTCCCACCGGAGGACACCGACCGTCTGAGTCCAGCCTTTACCGGGGTGCCGAGCAGAGGAGACACCGGGGAGGAAGAGGGGTGGCTTTTCTTCTCAGGGTGCTGCGCTGACAACTCGTCCTTCCTGCCGGTGCCGGTAAAGGGAGGAGAAGGGGGGAAGGTAGAGAGGAGGAGGAGGAGGAGAGGGGAGGAAGATCATCCGTGCTGGAACCACCAGCCGCCTTTTTTTTTCCTTCTGTCAAGGCTGCGGTAAAAGTCGTCCACGATGCCGGTGTTTCACACCAAGACCATCGAGAGTATCCTGGAGCCGGTGGCCCAGCAGATCTCCCACCTGGTCATCATGCACGAGGAGGGGGAGGTGGACGGTAAAGCCATCCCGGATCTGACGGTGCCGGTGGCCGCGGTGCAGGCGGCAGTCAGCAACCTTGTGCGGGTGAGTCCCGAGTTTGAAGCAGGGCGTCAATTCACTGGAAGCTCGGTGGCAAAGTGGCCGCATCCACTGACATTTATCATCCAAACTTCCGACCCGCAAGAAAGCGACGTTTCTGGAGGCTGACTGGTGCAGTGACAGCAGGCTGCAACGTTTATTTAATGAGTGTCATAAATCATTAGAATAACAGCTCATCAAACTGTCCTGCACTGGAGCTGGTCATTTTTTCCTCTCTATGTGGCATCCTGATATATGGCATGGAAATCCCAGCTTGCTCTTTACTCGCCATTAAAATGACATCAAAGTGCCATAAAGCCAGCTGACGTTCATGCGTGTCAAACGCGCTCCTGCAGTACAGTCTTCTTTTTTTTACGCACTACATGTCCAAACTTTGGCCACATTGGTAATCAGATGGCAGCCGAGCTCAATGAAGTTTGTAGGGCGGAAGAAACGAGGACTGATTGAATTAACAGGATGAGTGTCTCTCTCCCAGTAAAACGAGAAATGTCACTTGCCCCATTGGAAGGGATGCACGCTGTGGGTTTCTGTACTCTCAGCTCCATCAAACTTAAATTAGATTATTGCAGACTTTGCAGTTTATTTGAGAAACTCAGCTATTGGTGGTAATAACCTCCACAGAGAATAGATACAGTCTCTGGTCATTTCTCTCTCTAACCCTCTTGTTCTTTCTTTTCCCAATTTGCTGGACCTCCTCACGTTTTCATTTTCACCTTCTCTGTCCTTTTTGGAGTCTAATTGGCTGTTTTGTATAGACAGAGCAGAGCTTGGGGCAGACCCTGATGTCTCTTCTGTATGCACTGTCTGGAAAAATCAATACGGGCCACATCATTAATGCTGATCCGGGTCGTTGGTATTGATGCAGGGGCGACCGGGCCTCAGTCACTCAGGAGAAATCAGCAGCAGACAGGAGGACGCGCTCACTCGCTTACACTATCAGTCTGACAGAGAGAAAAAAAAGGTGCTTTCATGTTCACTGGTGCCAAAATGAATATGTCAAAATGTGGTGGGCTTCTTTGGTGGTAACCTTTGCAGTTTTTTTGCTCTCATCCTGTTGTACTGTGCTGCTGAAACACATGGTGCACTTCAGATCAAAAATGAGACATTTGGGGTCACCAGGAAGACTTTGTTGATGCAAAGTTTTGAATTGTTGATATAGGAATGCAGGAACCATGATTTCATCTCTGGAAAGGGCTTTGTGATATTTCTCAGCCTCTGTAAGGACGCCAGAGAAAGAGTATGATGTATGACGGACATACTTGTCTTCAGCAAAATATTGGGAAGGCTAATATTTTGTGTTTTTTTTCCTGTAATCTCTCATCCTATGAGTCGAAAAAGAGCAAATCCGACCTTTTAATTTCACTTTATGATGCATAACAATCTAAGATGTTAGTGTGCAAAATTTTAAAGAATAAACTGCACACTTTTGCAAATAAACGTTAAAGGAATAGTTCATCCAAACACACAAACTTCACTTTTTTTCTTACTCAAAGTGGGATCTGTCCAGTCAGAAAGTGGTGTGATTTGCAACAGATTGGAGTCAAATATGAGACTTGCATTCTGCAAGAGGAAAAAATAAGTGTCAGTTATTCCTGCTTTATAACTTCAGAGTGAAGAAGGCATCTTTTGTTGTTTCTGATCATTGTTTCTTGAATAGTTCTCACATATGGCTGCTGCTTCCCTGCACAAGGACGCACAAGATCATTTTGATAAATATCTCATTAACTGATAATGAAAAGGGCTCCTCAGTTTGAACTCAAACACTGTGGCGTCTAATAATGAAAAAAAATCCTCTTTTGTGCAATAGCATCCGGCTAGATTGAGTCCTTGATGTCCCATTGCTATCAGGCACGTGTTTCCATCCCTCCTCTTTCTCTGCTTGTCCTTGTTGATCCATTCAGTTGATCCATCCAGACAGTGAGCAGAAGGAGGCTAATAGCAGCCTGGGGCTCAGTCGCTGGGTCTCAGATGATGGAAATGCGAGGGTACAGTTAGAGATCAGGGCCGAGCACAGAGTGGAATGGGAAGGTGTCGGACAGGGAAAATGTTGTTTGGATGGAGATGTATTGTGTTAGGGTGAAGAATAAGAAAAAGGCACAATACAGGAAATGATGGATGCACTAAAGCGTCAGATGGCTCTTATCTCTTCTTACTTCTTACATAATGGATTTGGAGCATGCAACTTTTGAGTCTCACTGTGCTTTCAGACACTGAATCACAACTGAAGAGGTGACGACGAGTTCTCTGATACAGAAGCGAGAGTTAAGAAGTGGGTGACAAGAAGCTGTTGAAAGAGAGCGCAAAAAAGGTGCTTGTAAAATGAGAGGTAGTTGGTTGCTGGGTAGATAATTGGAGCCGAACACTCAAAGCTCAAATGGACACACTTCTGAGCGCGTATGCTTTATTTTAGAAAGCTGATTCATTTCTCCATTTCTGCAGTTTGAGCTAAGATATAACACAGTATACAGCAACATGCCACCATCACCCCAAGAGTCCTGCTGCACACTGATACAATTACACAGTTAACCTCGTCCAGGGTGGGCTGGCTGTGGGGGGTACTTAAAATCTAGGTCACTGAGACACTTAGACACTTAGACACACACACACACACACACACGCAAGATGGTGTCAGTCTCAATCTGTCAGAGTTTGTGCGTGGGTTGATGCAGATCCGACTGACGGTGTGAAAGATGCTGCGGCTGCTGCTGGTGTATTCGGCGAAAAAGTGTGAGCTTTTGCTGAAGTTGTGCTGATGACAGAGTGGTGCTTGTGAAGTATCTGCCTCTGAAGGAGTCAACATAGATCCTGAGTATGTCTGGGGGAGGGGAAGGAAGGAATAAATAGATTTACCGTTGAGTGAAGTAACCACACACTGACGGAGCAGAGCAGAAAGAGAGGGAGAAGAGGCCTGTAAGGAGGGAGACCGTCGACTAAAACTGTCAAACAGCTTGATGCAGAACGAGTCGACGAGGAGGGATGGAGGGACGGCGAGATAAAGATACTTTCAGTAGGACTTCCTGAGAGGGAGGGAAAGTGTCTCTGGTGTCTTCAGACCAGACTCTGCCAAGCCTCATGGCCCACCCTCTCACTTCCACCCCCCTATAGACACACACCAACTGTCCTCAGTCTGCTCCACCATGTAAATATGAGCCATCTCTTCTTGTTGTTTGGCAGAACCAGGATGAATCAACTGTGTGTCCACACATCCCCTCTGCTTCTCAGTCTGCCAAAATCTGCTCCTGGCTTATATCATTATATGGCACAATTATAAATGTTTTTTTTCAACTTTTTCTTGCCAAAATGGTTAGTTCCTATAATGAGTGGTTGTTAATTTCATTGACTGTGTATATAGCTATAAAATATTTACACCTCTGAACCCCAAGCATTTTCTGAGCATTTGTTGCTCCTGTCACATTTTTACTCACTTTGTGCTCATTTTTCACCGCAATGTAATGTTCTACATCTCTATGGAAACAGCACAGCCATGGCTAGAAGTAGAGAGAACACTCTGTGCAGTATATCACAGTTAAAAGGCCATCAATCACAGCAAGATATAAAAATTAAAGCTACATTTCCTTTCTTAATTATTGTGCAAATTAACATGTACAACATTTTTTTTCGAAGTGCCCACAGATGTCACCAACACTGGAAAAAATTAATGGATCTCTATGCTATGGATATTTTACTTCTTAGGTTTTTGATTTGTTTGCGTGCTTATCTTCTTTCTGCTCTGCGTACACACGGCCTGCAGTTCAGCCTAGTTTCACCAAAAACTATCTGAATTTTTGTCATGTCACTGTTGATTGCAGCTGAGTCACTAATGGCTTCATGGTTGTGCTGAATTATTTTTTTTATTTTTTTTTTTTTTACAGAATCTGGTTAATTAATTTTTTGCTATGTTAAAATAAAACATGTACAATAAAGTGATTTTGATGAAATTCACAGTTTAAGGCTTTGATTTGATAAATTTTCTCAAAAGAACTGTACAACTATAAAGACACAGATTTTACCATGCTGATGTTTTGGTTTGGTTCAGTTAAAGCTGCAGTAAACAATGCTTTTGTATGAGTAATCGACAAAATGACTGTAAGTAATATGCAGGGGTTCCTCCATGGAATCATCATCAGTCTACACTTCCTCCCAGATTTGCAGGGTGTTCTTAGCATTTTTCATGCTTTCTTGAAGCAAAAGTGGGATATTTCCCTTACTGATTGTAGCTTCAATTCATTGTGATCATGTGATAATTGTTCTGTGAACGTTAGGCCATCAAAACATTCTCAAATGAAATAATTAGCGTTATTTGCAGAGCATGTACCTTAATCAGAGCTGATGCCTGTGAGTGTCAGATGAGAGCGAGTGCATTGTGTCAGCTGTGATTGACAGCTGTCTGTTTCCAGCTGGAGCAGTCACACCTTTCAGCGTTTGCAACCGCACTCGCATCACACTGCCAATGTGTCCAGCAAACCACTTAACTGCGCATTAATAATGCACTGAGTAATCAATACTGAGTGTTGCTGCTTACAGGAAACTCTGGAGCATCCACAGCTCTTTGATCAGTCACCTGATGTGACTTGTTTGTCTGGAGGGTTTTTTCTGGGCGCGTTGTACTTGTAGAGCTGCATTCCTCACATTTGAGGTCTGGAAAACTTTCTGCATTTTTGAAAACAAGGAAATACACAAAGACACATTCAACTGTTTTAACCATATCCTTCTTTACAGTGTTTGTGAACATGTCACGTTGACAGAACTAAAGCACCGACCATTCAGATTATACAGATTTATGACTACACTGAGAGGACACATGACTGTGGCAGGTTGATGAAGGATACAGTGCCCCTAAAAGGTTTTTGGACACCCAACATCTATTTCATTTTCACTTTTTAACACTTTGCATGAGACAACATAATGTGAAAGCATTTATTTTTAAGAACAACTACACACTTGTGATAGAAAACATTGCAGAGTTTTACTCTTTTTCAGGAGACAGCTGTCATGTTTAAGATCATTATCTTGCTGAATGGTACATTTTTGACACTTGAAACTTTATGTTTAGAAAAACAGCCCCACACTTTGACATTCACACCTCTTTGCTTAATTGTTTTCTGGTTGGACTTCTTCTCCTGACTTTCTCCACTTGTCTATATAAGATGAATTTGGACTCGTATGAAAATAAGACACATCGTCTTCTGTTTTATTCAGTTTTATTCAATCTGCCTCATTCCTTGAGCTTGTGAATACTTTCTGTTCCCTCTGTACCCGTACTGGTTGATCCTATTTCAAATGTTCTGTGAAGTAAGTCATATCTACTAATTCCTGGTGATCCTTTTTTCTTCTCATTTCTAATTTGCTACCAGTCTTTGCAAGCCTCCCTGAGCACTTTCCCAGTCTCAAGTCTACAAATTTCTGACAATATAGCCTACTGTGGAAGATAGAAACTTTTTCCTGAGCTGACGAAGAGAACAGTCTTCTTTGTACAAATAGACAATGCCTGACCTTAACTGTATTTGTCATTTTTGCAGCTTGTTTTAGCTACCCAGTTCCAAGATAGTTTGCCCCCTAATAGAGTAACCAAATTTGTAGTTCATCACATTAACAATGAAATTTAACAATCAGAACTTGTCCAAATACTTAATGGTGCCATTTATGTGCCTTCTCATGAACACAGTCCTCAACTTGCTCAATTTCTCTTTTTTGTGTGTAATTTTCTTGTTTTGAATTGTGCTAAATGCATCTTGCTGTTTTTTAAAGATTATTTTTTGGGAGCTTCATGGCCTTAGTTGATTGTGACTGTGGAGATAGACAAGAAATGTCAGGGGAGCAGAGCGATGACATGCAGTAAAGGTCGAGGCCCAAAATCTGAACTGAGCGCTTGCTGCTCAGGACATTTGTGCCCAAGCGGTACACACCCTAACCAGTCGGCTATCCAGTCGCCCCTAAATGTCTTTCTTTTGAACCTCCTCGACAGTTATAGATAGTTTAACTGTTTTGATACTATTTGGGGCCATGAGATATGTGTTATTAGGACGTGAAAGCTTGTAGTCTTTCAATGTTGTGTCTTTTTTTAACTGTCGGGGGAGCATGTCTTGTTGCAGTTGGATGTAAAATCACAGATTAAAGGTTCTCTGGGGTTTAGTTCAAGCTCACACTTAAAACCTTGATCCTGACGAGTCGCTTCGAAGTGACAGTTATGTTGTATTTTGTACATTTTTAACATGAACATGAAAACCCAGATGAAATCACGGTGTCTTTTTCCTGTGGTTCATAATTCACAACTGCTGATGATGACATTAATTATTGATGTAATGTTACACAACAGAGTTGCACAACACTGACTGGAATTTGAATGTGGAAACTCCTACATCAGGCTTAAATGTCTGCAAATGCAAAAAAAATTCTCTTTAGAATAAAAGGATGTGTAGAACAGACCGGTTGGATCTTAGATTCGTTCTGTGTGACGGCTGTTTCCTGAGTCTCTGGAGCCAGAAAGTCTATTAACCAAATTTCACTGATGCAGCAGCAGGAGACTGATGTCATCATCTCACTGTAATTGCATCTCTAGTGTGTGTGTGTGTGACTGTGTGGGTGGATGTATGCTTGTGCGTGTTGTAGGATATGTTTTGTGTGTGAGAGTTTCGGAGCAATATGGGTTTTAAACCAGCTGTGTCACCCTGCTGTGTACCAGTGTGTATGTATTTGCATGATTTTGTACTCTTTTTTATACCTGTTTGTGTTTAGCTTATGCAGTTTCTAGTCTTAACATGTTTCAATGCTTTAAGTAAAACATCTCATTGCAATCATGAAAAACAATGCAAATGTATCTTAAACTGTCATTTTGTTAGTATGTAGCTGATAGTCTCAGTGATTTGTAAAACATCCTACCGCATTGGGAAAAAAAACTTTTTTGTTTTGAATAGTCAGTCAAAGCAGACAATGTCAAAGTGCCAAATTAAGATATATAATATATTATGGTGTTCATGTTTTGACTTTTGCTGTCAAAAAACTCAAATTTTAAATGAAGTTGTATGTTGCTGTGACAAGTTGGCGTGTGTGTTTCCACGAGGTTTCATTTTACAGCAACTAGAAGATTTAAGACTACCAGGACAGTTGTTATGAGGAAGTAAAGAAGTAGCTTTTCATATTTAAATCACCTAAATGGATTCCACGATGATGTATATATGTATGTACATATGACAAGAAAACTGCTTCATACAATAAAATGCACAGCTGCACATAAATACTCTGCATGACACAATGTTCTTAGAGTGTTGAAATACATTTGAGGGCATGAAAACATCAGTGTTTAGTTCAAGTGATACTGTTGGGCAAAAAAAACTGAAATAAAAAAAAAAATCAAGCAACTCTGATTTCAAAAATTAATACTCACAGTTATGACTGCCAAGTTCCATTTGTTTGGTTGAAAAAATAAAATACCATTACCCCATCCTGAATATCATTTGTGCCTGATTTAATGTGAAAATTTATTACACTCCTGCACAGTCACACTGTAGGAATTGATGAAGTCAGCAGCACAGATTTCCTTTCCTGCAACCTGCCCTCATGCTGAATAACAGGCAGCAGAATCAACCTGAGCCGGAGCTGCTTTCCTCCAAACCAAAGATATGACATGCATGCGTGGTTGAAATAGGTGTGAATTGATGCACACCCATTCACCCTTTAGACTATTAATAGTGCTCACTGGAATACTATTTGCTTGTCTTGCTGCAGCTAATGATAATACAATACATGGTCCATCTGTGTGTGTGTGTGTGTGTGTTGCAGGTGGGGAAGGAAACAGTTCAAACCACAGAGGATCAGTTGATGAAGAGAGACATGCCTCCTGCATTCATTAAGTACGTCTGAAGCACTGTGCATGCTTTGCAAGAAAGAGCGTCGCTGCTTTCTCTTTGTGTGCCTCCCTCTCGCTCGTGGAAGTGACAAAATTATGGAAACGGGCCACTTTATCTCAGCAGACAGAGAACTTGTTAAAATGAGGATTCCAGGCGATTCAATGTTAGGAAACGTGGCTGCGTTCCCAAAGCTGCAACAAAGAGCCGCTTCTGAGGCCGAACCCGGGTGACTGTCCAGCTCCAGCATCCAGACCGCTGAGAGGCTGTTTGTTGTTTTCCAGCTTGCATCCAAAGAGCTGACATGAACTCTGGGTGCTGGCTGAGAGCTGCTACTCAGCAGGTTGTGGGACTCAGACATTAGGCCTGTGTTTGTTTGCCTGCATGTGTTACATTTGCATGTATGTTATTACGTTTAATGAGCATTTACATTAATACCATCTGTTTCCTGTTTGTTCTCTCTCCCACCTCATTTGCTTTTCTTTCATCGCCTGTTTGTCAATTTGCAATTAGTTTTTCAATTTGACAAAAAGGGTCCAGTCCTCCAAGCAGATTCACATACCGCTCTCTCAGTGCTCGCTCACACATACATGGGGCACTACACCATAAATCTCACTCACGGGGCTTAGGAGGGGGCATGTGGGAATGTGAACCTGCCTAAATATAGATGAACCAGCAGCCATTGATACCCTGACCAATGGGGGTCAGAAAGAGGAGGGACTTGGCTTTATTTGAATGCTCTTAAAATCCATCACCTTCTACAGGCTAAGCTAATCACTGATCTCTAAGGAATTGACAATTCGTGTTTAAAACTGAAGCACAGAGTATTTAAAATCAGAATTTTAGACTTGTAGAGTTTGCAAAATTGAAAGTTACATAATTTGGACCACTCTAAAATCAAAGTCTAAGACTTCATATCAAGACTTCTCCATAGTTAGATCTTTAGCTGGAGTAGACAATCTTTCAAGTGCAGACCTTATAAAATAATTAAATATATCAGGCCCAAACTGTCAACATACACTCCTGCAAAAGCAGCTTTGCCTGACACCCTATTACCCTTTACACCTCAGCTGCATGTTGGTTTGTTTTTCTTGGTGGATGTCATGTCTGACCTGTGATTTACAGGGTTATTGATTTTTGTTGTTAGCCCATGTATGTGTTGGGTATTGTGTTCTAAGCCAGCCGTGTGTTTTCAGGGTGGAGAACTCGAGCTCTAAGCTCGTCCAGGCGGCTCAGATGCTGAAGGCAGATCCATACTCTGTTCCTGCACGAGATTACCTGATCGATGGATCCAGAGGGATACTGTCGGGAACGTCCGACCTGCTCCTTACCTTCGATGAGGCCGAGGTGTGTTTCTGTTTGTGTTTACCTCCTTATGCCCAAGCGTGTGTCCTTACAATCACTCTTACTTCAGAGGTGTGGTATCTTTCAGGGAAAGAAAGCTTTATATAGCTGTACAGAGGAAGGAGGAACTCAACTTAGCGCTGTAATGGAGTCTCAGATGCAGCCAGATCTAATCACTGAGATCAAATGACTTCCCTCTGTCATAACTCAGGGTGTGTTTTTGTGTGTATGTGTATGTGTGCCTGGCTGTGTGTGTGTGTGTGTGGCTAGCTGTGTGCATGTGTATGTGTGTGTGCGTTAACCCTTGTGTGAATGCTTAATGGCTGCTCCATAAGTGGAATCACATTGGGCACGTGATTATGCTCACCATGTCTCATCAGTAGCCTCATTTTTGAAACGGCAGCATCTCACAGTCACAAGATGTACATCACAAGACTGTACACACACAAAAAGCACACCACACAAACAACACAGCAACTTCACTGATGTTTAAAAAAAGCTCTAAATGATTTAGTTGTTCTCACCATAAAGTCTAGCTCTAATCCCCGTTCTGTTTCACTGCCTGTAAATGTGATCTGGCCTGTTTATTATTGTGTCCGTGTTGTGTCCCAGGTGCGTAAGATAATCCGTGTGTGTAAAGGTATCCTCGAGTATCTGTCAGTAGCTGAGGTGGTGGAGACCATGGAGGACCTCATCACTTACACCAAGAACCTCGGACCAGGTCAGCAGGAGCTTAAAATGTCACTTTAAGGGGGAAGTTTCACCGTTTGATTAAAAGTATGAATCAGAGAGGAGAGTCCCCATTAAAAATCTCTTACCAAACACAACTTATCTTATTCAACAAAAGAACATTTCATTACTTGGCGTTTGTATCTTTATTTAGTAGTTGACACTAGGAAAAGCACGCAAGTTCGGGGCTGTTGCACAGAACCTTCACATGTTTTACTGCTGCCAAATCAAGTGAGCAATAAATGGCAACAAAATGCATCCAGACATCTACAGCACAAACACACAAGCTGCTGCTGCAGTGTTTCAACAGAAGTAGTGTCTTGATTTATAACTATTGGTCAAAGTAAAAATGTGAAAAACTTCTCCTGTTTCTAAAGCTTCTGTGATAGTCAACAGGATCTTTAAGACAAAACACACAATCTGAAGACTTGAAATTGTGAAAAGCACATTTCACAATTTTCTGATGAATGATTAATACAATAGTCAGCAGATTAACCTTCTGAACCTAAAACCTACTGTTCAGTATGAAAGGCATGTTATCTTTAAATAATAATAATAATAATAGAAATAATAATAATAATAATAATAAACCATTTATCAGAGCCAGAAACAGTTCAACAAAAGTAATCATCAAATGTTCAACTTCCTGATGGTTCTCATTATCACATATGTCATTATAAGTGTGAATGTAATTGTACAAAATTTATTTGAGTTATCTCTTGTAGAGTTGCAAGACTTTATTTTGCAGTGAAAACTGAGCCCACAGTGAGTAGAAATGTGACAGTAGCGAAAAATATGCCGAGAGATCGCTTGGGGTTTTGAGGATTCCCTGACAAAAAACAATAATTTTAGTAATAATACTAGTATTCTAAAGGATATGATCATTATGAATTCAGGAAAGTGTAGAGATAATTACTGTTGTCTTGATAATTTGACAAAAATGCATTATACTGTTTGGATTTGGTAGCAATGAAGAGCTTCAGAAAGCAGAAAATTGCCCAATCAACCTTTGTTTTAGACAATTCTTTGGGTTCGAGATGCATCTGTCATGATTAAAAACCAAATTAAACACCGACTGCTCCTGTGACACTAAGATGCTGTGATGAACAATCAGAGTCTTTTCACTGGCAGGAGGACCATAAACAGGCTATTTATCATCCGCGGCAGCAGGTCAGTTGTGTTGTCACTGCGCTGTGGCACATAATGAGCAGGAGGAAATCCGATGCCAAGGTTTTCTCACACTTGACTGATGATTTCATTGTGCGAGATCAGTCGTTCATGAAGCAACGACGCTCGAATGCGTTCGAATTACGCTGTTGGTAAATACACTGGAGGAAGCCATCGGACTCTGATTATCCCAGAATAGTTGCCAATGTTCAAAGAGAAAAAAAGTCAGAAACACTTTCTACATTCTGCCTGCTGATTGTTGTGATTTTGGTAACCTCTAACTTTCACAGACAGTAAACTCCCATCATTTTTCTTCTGTTTTCCTCAGGTATGACCAAAATGTCAAAGATGATTGAGGAGAGGCAGCAGGAGCTGACGCACCAAGAACACAGACAGATGCTCCTCAACTCCATGAACACTATCAAAGAGCTGCTGCCTGTCCTTATCTCAGGTGTGTATGTGTGGCTGTGTGGGCAAACGACAGCGCAGGTCACTGGGCATCCAGCAGTTGTTATAGCAACGCTGATAATTACAGTCATTAGGATGTGACGCACACTTACTGTACATCGCCCACCGGTAGCTCTGTGCACCAGCAAAGAAGTTAAACTCTGTAAGAGCATTTGCAAAATGTACCTTCAGTGTGCCAAAAAAGTTTGTCCCAGCACTTATCTCTTGCAAGATCACAAGCTATGTTGCAACTCAAAAAGGCAATGATCAATATTTTTATTGCATTATAGCATCAGTAGCCTTAAGAAGCGTGACTCATAATGTTGAATGCACAGATAGGCTAATAATCGTCTCACTCTGCAGAGCCTTTTAGCCTCTTTCAGCTCATATTAGCCCACTGTTCGTTACCTTCCCAGCATCAAACAGCAATTAGACAAAGTTAGTGACTAGCTGGTGAACACAGTAAACCATTTAGCAGCTAAAGAACAAAATATTAAAAACAGACCTAAAAGTGAAACGAAGATTGAGTCTGCATTCACTGAGTGTCCACAGATCTAACTCTAAATGTGTGCCAGTGTTGTTTTTTTTTGAGAAAGTTGTTTCTGCAGCCACCAATAGGCTTTAAAACCACTAGATTTAAGCAAGAGTCTTTATGAACATGAGCCACAATGTTCTTCGGGGTGAGTTTTCAAATAAATAGTGGCTTTTATCCCGACTGTAGTAATATATACTCACGTTTCTGTCCTCAGCTATAAAGATTTTTGTCGCCACCAAGAGCAGTCGAGGTGCCGGCGTAGAGGAGGCCGAGAGGAACAGAAAGTTTACCTTTGAAAAGATGAGCGCTGAAATCAACGAGATCATAAGAGTCTTACAGCTCACCACGTGGGATGAAGACGCCTGGGCCAATAAGGTACCATTCATTCCGCACATGATGACTTCCTTCATTTAATATCCCCCAAAAAGCAACTTTAAAAAGCCCCACATACCAAAATCTGATAATCACCTTTGCTTTGGAGTGCCTGTTTGGACACACATAGCCACACAGTCTATCAACACGTCCCACTGAGCTGCATCTCTACAAAACGATTCACTCTTTACTTTCTGTCTCCACTTTTCTTTTTGCTCGATAGTATAACTCCTGGTTTTTCTTTTTCTTTTCTTTCTTTACCTTCCTCCTCCATTCTTTTCCTCCCTGTAGAAGGTAAGCCTGTTTCTCTCCCCCCTCGGCAGTCTCCAGCATGCGGGTGTGTATGTGTGTGAGAGAGAGAGAGAGAAGGAAACACGTCCTCATGCTTACATACGTTCAGTATCTTTGTCATGCTGGTATTTAACGGCAAGTGTGTCATGTGTTTTAGTCCACTGACTGTTAGCTGATGTGATGACGTACAGTACACATACTTCATCACTATATCGTTATATGTGCATCTGTTTGTCTCTGGATGTCCATTTGAGTCAAATGGCTTGAAACAGATGACAGCTTTTTCAGCTAAATCACTTCTTTTTCACAAAAGCTGCTTCCGAAATGCAGTCGATTAAGGTTACTTTCTTTCTTGTGTTGCAAACTTTTACTGTATAATAGAGCTGTCAGTAGCACAGTAGGATGCTGTTTACATTCTCATGGGAAGATGTTTTTGGGCATCGGTTAGAGACTCTGCAATGAAATGATGTATGACAAAGTTTAGATCTGTTTCACTAGTCTAACCTGTAACCCTGCATGTTTCTCTGCACACAGCTTCCTCAGACAATGATCTGTCTGTTTGTGCGTGTGTCCGTGTGTTTGCTGTGGAAATACTGCATACTCTGTGTATGAGCTGTGATAAGCACTTACTGTCAGTGTGCGAGGGAAACCGCTGGCACACGATGACTGTCATCCTCTCGGGTCATGAATTATAGAAATAAGCTGGTTGGTGTCCAGACACATCCATAATAGATGGGCTGTATTGAACGGTTCCACTTAAGCGGTTCATTCTCTTCTGAGCTGGAAAAAAGCTTCTGTCTTTTTTTTTTTTCTCCATCTGGTAGGAAGCAGTAAAAGAGTTCATGACCTTTTAGATGCGAGGTGGTTAAACTCCAGTTAATCTTTCATTTTACACTTGATAATGAGTGATTATTTTAAATAAAACATCAGTTTATTACTGGGGTAATGGTGAGTTTTCTGAAAACTGTAGGTCCCACTTTACAACACAACATAAAGGCTTGTGTTGTTACGATTTGTGGTAAATTAATCATTTAGGACTGCTTTAGAGATGAATAATTAACACTAATATACACAACTGCTAGTTTTCCAGGTTAAAAGTCCGCAATCAAGTAAGAGATGCTTTTGACTCCAAAGCCCTCTGGTCAGCAACCATTTACTCGAGGCCAACTAACATCATTTTTACAAAGTTTATAGCTGTAAATGCCAGTAAATCAGTGATATACTGAATTCACCTAAAATAATAAACTTTTGTATCCTTCATTTTAAAAGAGAAGACATGCCATATTTAATATTTTTTCATAAATCTAACGAAAAGACCAAATCAGCAAAGGATCACAGCACGTGTCACAGCCACATATAGCTTGTTTTTCTGTGTCACACAGTTTCATTGTTGTCCAAAAATCAATAAGCCAGACATTCGATGACCTGCTCCCTCATTAATATGAACACAATTTGAGTCAGTCTTATATTTACACCCTCCTACAACCATAAATACTAACTTACACATTTAATGTGTATCGATCCACAGCTGAAAATAGTCCTCAACAAATACAAGGTTGCGGTTATTTGAGCAGATTATTGGTAAAACAGTAACCAGTTCTTAAAAACTACTTAAGTCAACACTGGCTATTTTATTTCTAAAATAATGTAAAGCAATATCCGCTCACTTAATTTCTGCTGCTGTTTTAACAAAGCTAAAGCAAAGCTGTCTTTTCTCTTTACTGCAGGATATGGAGGCTTTGAAGAGGTCTCTGGCTTTGATTGAGTCAAAGATGGCACAAGCTAAAAGCTGGCTCAAAGACCCTCACGGACAGCCAGGTGATTGTTGTTTGTTTTCCTGTTTGTGGTGCCTTCAGCTGTAACATCCAGTCAGCACTTTATGCCCTTCCACAATCTCACGCTGAGGTGTATCGTCCTTCTTAGGAGACCCTGGCGAGGTGGCGCTCCGTGTGATTATGGATGAAGCTGGTAAGGTGGGAGAGCTGTGTGCTGGGAAGGAGAGGAAAGACATCCTGGCGACCACAAAGGCTCTGGGGCAAATGACGGACCAGATCGCAGATCTACGAGCAAGGTAGTGCCCTTGTGCAAGACAGTGTAACCTAAACTGTTTTCCACCTTAACCGTGTCCGAGAAGTAATTGCTTCAGCTGAGCGTGTTTGTTGTGTCTGACAGAGGCCAGGGCCCAACCCCGGGCTGTGTGCAGCGAGCTGGCCAGTGCTCACAGGGCTTAGACTTGTTATTTGGCAAAGTGGACAGTGCTGCCCGCAGACTGGAGGCTCTAATCAATGCCAAGCAGGCCATCGCCAGGAGGCTGGATGCTGCACAGGTCAGATAGAATGACATCAGAGTAATCCAGTGACTGATGCCCCCTCTCTGGGCAAAGTCTTTCCAATTGTGTCTCTCTTGATCCAATTCTTTTTCAACCAAGTGTTTTTTTTTTTTTTTAATTCTCAGTTAATTTAAGTTACAAGCTCATCAGTTTAGATCAAAGCAGTAGTTAAATGCTAACATTTTGGAACTTTTAATGACTTCTTCTCATCTTTGCACCTCTCCTGAGTTTTCGTACAGATGATTTTTTGTTATTTTATTAGATGTAATCATACAATATATGTGCATTTTTAGGCATGGCTGGCTGACCCTAATGGTGGTCCGGAAGGGGAGGAGAACATCAGAGCGCTACTAGCAGAGGCCAAACGCATCGCAGATCTATGTGAAGACCCCAAAGAGAGGGATGACATCCTGCGCTCCATCAGTGAGATCGCAGGACTCACCGCCAGGCTGGTGGAACTGCGCAGACAGTACGCTTTCCCTCCTCTGACATGTGCACGATTAAGGATGTATTGTGAAAGCTTCATGTAATTCTTAAACCTTCTTTTCCTAGGCTCAGACTGCAACCTCGTGCCACCAATAGGTGGTACATTTTACCTGCATGGAAAATATGTTGTTGCCTGCAAACTTTAGGCATCATTCCCACAACAAGGTTTCTTACTGTTTGAATATGGTGTGATGGGGTCGTGGTATTCATGTGGAGGGTCGGTAACCGGTTGAGGAGTAAAACTGAGTAGAGTTTAAAGGAAAATACCACTTGATTTAACAACAGACTTTAATATTTGGAATGGATTTCTGATATTTTTGTCTTCTAAATATGGTTCCATGAATGAGTCACTGTTAGGAATATATTTTCTTTAACGCACTTTAGCAGAATTTATTAACCATAAAGACAAAATAGACATCAATTTGCAAATGACCCAGCTGTTGTCCAGATCTACAGCATAGCGATGGATCTGAACCTTAAAAGGAGAAAAATGTGACTGCTAGTACACAGGAGGGATTGGAGGGAACTATCAAGCAATTTCTAATCTGGTACAGATAGTGCTTTTACAATATTTGGCTCAGGAGATATACATATCATTCCTGTGTAATCCAATAAGAACTGACTGTACAAGGCCACAAGAGAAATTCTACATTTATAAAGTCTAATTCACTTTATTCAGAACAGAGATGTTATTTTATTCCTCTGTCCTTAGAAGAATATGATGACACTGATGATTTCTGTGTTTGAAAGAGCCTTGAATTATTATCTGGGACCCAAAATTGTATGTTTATCTCTGGAAAAAGAAAAAATCTCACACGAAGAGTCTTTGAGAGTGGTATTTCCCTTTAAGGTGGCATCTAACAGGGGTTGAGGTCTGTATTTAAGGGCTAATTTCTGCTCTATGTGGCCTTTATGCCTTTTTGTTTCCCCCTTAAGTCATCGCTCGCTCTCTGTTTGATTTCCTCTCTCAGGGGTAAAGGTGATACTCCGGAGGCTCGTGCGTTAGCAAAGCAGATTGGAGCAGCACTGCTGACCCTGCAGTCTAAAACCAACCGGGCCGTGGCCAACATGAGACCAGCCAAACCCGCCGTCACCTTGGAGGGCAAGATGGAGCAGGCTCTCCGCTGGGTGAACAACCCCGGAGTGGACGACAGAGGAGTGGGTAAGCGGAGTTGGATGACTGCTCCAGGGAGGGATGATGTAGTTTTGTTTGGATCAAAAATAAGCTCTCTGACCTTCCGTGGCTTTTGTAAGCCTACGTGGATGATGGACGGTGTTTGAAAGTGGTCAGGGCAGCTGCTGGTACCCTATGCAATTAGCCAGGATGTGAAGGATGTGAGGTGTCTGCGGTGCATGATGTGTCTCACGCAGGAAGTGTTTCTGAACGTGGCACAGAAATGACTGCCATTTCCTTAAATGCCCACAGAGATGTAACTCATGCTTGACTCACTGAATGACTAATCGGTTTACTTAGTCATTCAGGGGGCACTGCATTGTTCAAATGCTTGATTATGCTGTCTTCCTTTCTGTAATTTGATTGTTTCCTATTTTCTCCCATGCTTCCTTTTGGGAGCAGAGTGTGAGATGCTACAGTGGAACACAGGTACCTGCCCACTATAGGCTTTCTTAGAAGATATAGCATGTATACTATAGATATTAATAACACAATGACTTCTTAGAAACCCCATGAGGTCAGCACAGACCGCAACATACGTCCTCTTCCCTCATTTACAAGACAAAATGCATAAACCACAACCTCACCCATTCTGTTCCTACTATTTATTATTAGCCCATGTTGCCAACAAACACAATAACAGTCTGTTGCAATTTGGAGACTTCCATTTCGAAATATGGTATTGTAATTGTTGTGTCTGGGTTTTTGTTGAGCACAAAGGCCTTCGGTATCCCTATAAGGTGTGATATTGACTTGTGTCACTCCACAGGTCAGGCAGCAATCAGAGGAATGGTCGGGGAAGGAAGGCGGCTGGCAGGAGGCCTGTTAGGCCCGTATCGACAGGATATGGTTGGGCGCTGCGACCGAACGGAGGCTCTAATGACATCGTTGGCAGACATGGCCGGCAGGGGTGAGGCTGAGGCTCCTCATGCTCGAGCTACAGCTGCACAACTGCAGGACTCACTGAAGGTATCAACGTCTCGCAAACGCGCACATACATTTATAGATGAATGATGCTCAAGCTCATTAAAAACTTTCACAGAAACAAAATATTCCAAATACACCAAATATGTCTGGTGAGTAAAAGGATGCACAAGATGTCATTTGATCCTCTACATAAAAATATGGAGTCTTAAATATATTCTAAGATGCAGGTGTGTTATTGAGAGTATTGGTGCAGAGCGCCATCTAGTGGATTGACGCAACACTCTCTGCTTCGACCAGGACCTGAGGCAGCACATGCAAGAGGTGATGACCCAGGAGGTATCTGATGTTTTCAGTGACACCACCACCCCCATCAAGCTCCTGGCTGTGGCTGCAACTGCTCCTCCTGATGCCCCGAACAGACAGGAGGTCTGTAATGTGCAAAAACATGATCCCAACCGGATAGTTCATCTACAGAAACTACACCATGCAGATGTTTTTGTTGCACGCTATGGGAAGGATGATTGATGGTCTGACTGTACCAATGCTAATGTTTGCCAAAGGTTTTCGAAGAGCGCGCAGGGAACTTTGAGACCCACGCAGGTCGGCTGGGGGCGACCGCGGAGAAGGCTGCTGCCGTGGGAACAGCCAATAAGAGTACAGTAGAGGGGATACATGCTGCTGTGAAACATGCCAGAGAGCTCACGCCACAGGTGCTTCTGTTTGCTTTAGTGTCGCTGATTTGCATTTGCATCACATACGTGGACGAAACATGTGGTTGTCACACACAGTCTGAGCGTGACATGTCTGTTCATATCCAGGTGACCTCCGCTGCTCGGATCTTGTTGAAGAATCCTGGTAACAAAGCAGCATATGAGCACTTTGACACCATGAAGAACCAGTGGATCGATAATGTGGAGAGACTCACTGGTGAACATCACTGAAATTTCAAAGTAGTTGCAGTGTTGTATCATCCTGCAACAAACAGAGGTCTGAGGGCTAATGTGTGTGTGTCCATATGTGTGTGTGCCCCTAGGTCTGGTGGATGAGGCCATCGACACCAAATCTCTGTTAGACGCTTCTGAGGAGGCTATAAAGAAAGACATAGATAAGTGCCGAGTTGCCATGGCAAATGTTCAGCCCCAAATGCTTGTTGCCGGGGCAACAAGCATAGCAAGACGAGCTAATCGGGTCCTGTTGGTGGCTAAAAGGGAAGTGGAGAACTCAGAAGACCCGCGTTTCAGAGACACTGTGAAACACGCCTCAGACATCCTCTCACACACCATCTCGCCCATGGTGATGGACGCCAAAGCCGTGGCTGGGAACATACAAGACAAAGGTAGAGATTGAACACACATGCAAGACACTGCATGACAAAGAACGACACAGGTTCGTTCAGCTTGTTAGCTCTGTTTGTGCTTCACAATCTCCTCCACAGCTCTGCAGAAGGCTTATTTAGACTCGTGTCTGAGGATCCTGGCTGCCGTTGGAAAAGTTAGAGAAGCCTTCCAACCTCAGGAGCCGGACTTCCCTCCTCCACCGCCAGACCTGGACCAGCTCCATGTAAGCACAATCAAACACACATATTCCCTGTTATAAACAGTAAACCTTTAAATGACCACTTTCCTCTCACAACCAAGGGGCAATACATTTAAACTATGAAGCTGAGTAGATCATTTCTGTCAAAGATTGCAAAGATTGTATAAAAGTATGAGTAAAATATAAACAAGTACCTAAAACTAGACTTGTTTTGCCTTTAAAGGCCCTATTCTCAGTATCAGTGCCTGTATCTCACATGAACAAGCTGTTTTCTGATGCATTTGGAACAGTTTTGGTTGATAATTCTTTAGCTGTTTTTATCTCACCCGTTTATAGTGGGAAAAGCTCATGTGGGAAAAGGTTATGTCACATATTCAAGTGTAAAAATCTGAATTTGGCAACATTTGAATCAAAAATCTTGTTGGGTTGTTTGCTTATGCTGCTGTTGCTGTCAGTCAAATCACCCACACATAGTCCCAATGAAGGCGGGTAGCTGAGTTTTTGAGTCATCTCAATAAATAACTACAACCACGGATGTTAAAGAAGAAGGAAAATTGTTTTTTCAGAGGGGTTATTTATAATATAAGTCAGTTTTAATATAAAACATTTGGATTTTAGCAGCTAGATCTGCAGTAGACCAGGCAATTTAGGACTAAGAGCACTACAGACAATACTGAGTCTGAGCTTTCTTCCCCTCACACTCCCTTTGTTTCTTAACTACATATCGACATACTGAATGTGTCTTTATGTGTGTATTTTACAGGTTAGCGACGAACAAGCGCCACCTAAGCCTCCTTTGCCAGAGGGCGAGGTGCCTCCGCCTCGGCCTCCTCCTCCAGAGGAAAAGGATGAGGAGTTCCCGGAGCAGAAGGCCGGAGAGGTGCTGAGCGAGCCCATGATGGTGGCAGCCAGACAGCTGCACGATGAGGCACGCAAGTGGTCGAGCAAGGTCAGTTCACACAAACACACAGAAAACATACACATTTACCCCTGTATTCACACAGTTTTTGTTAAAACAAGCCATCTGATTAGTCATATCAGTTGATGTTTTACGGTTCAATTGTGATCACAGGTTGTTCTATCTGTTGGGTTTATTGTTAAAGTGCCTTCTTGTATTCTGTGAATATCTGAATTTCCTGAAATGTGGAGATCAATGGCTCGATTCCAATTTCAGCGGGAAACTGGAAACTGTCATCTGTTCAAGGTGTCTGCATGTGAGGTTGTTAATGGTTTACACGTGCACACTTACATGCACAGAGTATAACAATAAAAGTCATCTGCTGAGAGACAATCCTGCCTCACATGTGTATCAGAGGTATCGGACATTTGTGTTTCCTCCTGTCCCTGTTGTGTTCTGTATGTGTGCATCCAAGTGTTTTTTGTGTGGGAGAAATGTAAACGGGAGCAGTTATTCTGTGTAAATTACCACTGACTATCCAGGAATAATGCCCTCTTGCTATCTCTGTGGCGCTCATTTCCTCTCAATAGAGCTCCGAACAGTTTTTCCACAGCTGTGTAAGCTTTAGAGTTGTCTTTGGAAACCAGGCACCAGACATCTCTTATCATGGGTCACACTTTGTTTCCCAGCACACTTCTAGACTCCTAAATACACCGCTAGAGGGATGCCAAGCACTGTTTGTTAATGCAAATACTAGCCTCAGAGTAAGGCGCATCATCCTCCTGCTGCCTTCCCGAACCAGCACCTCTTCCCTCTTTTTTTTTTCCCACCGAAACCGTCCATGGCTGTCCGTGCAGTTTCACCTCCCCTGTCCCTGCTCCTTCACCGTGCTTGTGTCCGCTCCTCCTCCCTCCTGTGAATCTCCTGTCCTCTGTTCTTCCATCCAGTGCCTCTCATACTGTACTAAATGCCTCCTTTTCCCATGCTTCCTTCCCTCCTGCCATCCCTGGCTTTCTCCTCCCCCTTCCCTTCTTCTCCACATTCCTCCTTTTTTTCCTCCTCCCCCCTTGCCTCCCTCCCTTTCCTTCCCATCCCCAATCAATTCTGCTCTTCCAACTACCACAACCAATCCCTCCCCTCCTGCCCGGCCCAGCCTGAGGATGAGGAGGCAGTAGAGGAGAGGGAGGTAGATGATGAAGATGAGTTTACTGATGGTGAGGATGACTATGAGCCAGAACTGCTGATGATGCCCTCCAACCAGCCTGTCAATCAACCCATTCTGGCAGCTGCCCAGTCTCTCCACCAGGAGGCGCGCAAGTGGTCCAGCAAGGTCTGCACACATACATGCATATGAGCGCACACACAACCAAATGTGGGTCAGACAGTATTTGTAAAAGGCCCCCAGTGTTTTGAGCAGCTGGGAGGATCATAAAGTACTGTTTGACCTCACACACTCATGCACGTACATCCACGCATGCAAACAGATAAATGCACCCCCACAAGGAAAGGCCCACAGGACAAGAAACACCCTGGAGTACTAGCGGACTGTGCCAACAATAAGCTCTGCATCTGCCACTACCATGGAAACCTCCAACCAGCTGCAGCTGCTGTTGTACTGTTGTTGCATTACACTCAGACACACGGTCATGCTGATGCCATGCTAAGGTTGCACTAAAGGTCGAGGACTGTGGGAATGGCAAGTTTGTTTGTTGCACCACGTGGATAAACTGATGCTGGCTTCACAAGTCCCTCCCTTATGTTCACAATTAGGTAAAGTGGTTCAAAGGAGGAGCCAGGCGCTCCGTCTCACTGTTGTCAATCATTCGTTGTCTGGCCAACCTGTGAAGCCAAGGATGACAGTTTCCTAAAGACTTCTGGGTGATGTAGTTTTGACGTTAGACCGCCTGCTTTTCCACTATGACCACCTGCTTCTGCTTCTTAGCCTCAGGGTGTGTACTAATTACTTAAACACTGTGAACATCACCTCATGGAAACTAACCTCATGATGGAAGGGACACGGTGAGAACCTCAGTTGTTTAAATTTTTAAAAAATCCCTGATCTCCTTTCATGAGGGTTGAAGAACATGTGATAATTTGCACTTACACTGCATGCAGCGTTCACGCTTCAATATAATGCTGTTTGGCTTTTGTAATTCAAATTTTTTAATACAAAGCACCAGCATTTGCTAGGTGGTTGATAGCACTGCTTTCATTCTCCCACATTCAATTATGAGAAAGATGTGCGGAAACATGGCTCAAGCGAAATGTTTCCATTCTGATCTCTCTAATCCAAAGCCAAGCTGCTCCGATCGCAGTTCTTACTGCTTCCTCCTCTGCCTCATCCCCCCCTTCTTCACAGGGTAACGACATCATTGCAGCAGCCAAGCGGATGGCTCTGCTGATGGCAGAAATGTCTCGCCTGGTGCGCGGTGGAAGCGGGAACAAAAGGGCGCTGATCCAGTGTGCTAAGGACATTGCCAAGGCCTCAGATGAGGTGACAAGGCTGGCTAAAGAGGTGGCCAAGCAGTGCACCGACAGACGCATCAGAACTAACCTGCTGCAGGTGAGGACAAACTAATGCAGACACAAACTGTCTCTACATCTTGAACAGAAAGTAGCGTACATATTTCCCTCCTTCCAAAGGTCTGCGAGCGAATCCCCACCATCAGTACTCAGCTGAAGATTCTGTCTACTGTCAAAGCCACCATGCTGGGACGAACAAACATCAGTGAAGAGGAGTCAGAGCAGGTAAACTCACAGAACTGCACTGAAGTTACAGGGATGCACCATCAAACCTTCCCTTTGTTAATACTTCAGCTCAGAGCATCCGCCCATGCAGAGCACCACCTCAATACTACGTATTCTCTTTTATACCTCAGTGCACCACTCATTAGAACCTCCGTTACGCAATTTGTTGTGCTAAAAGCTGAGTTGGTGGCCTGCTATAGGTTAGTGAATGTAACTCAGTTTCAAAGACATCTAAGGTGACAGTATCAAAGGTGAATTGGTCCTATCAGGGTCAAAAGTTGATCAACTTAACATTTGTGCATATACTGAGTGGACATATCGGATCAGTGCAGCCCTGATAATTCTAACAGTGTTGGAAAGTACAACTAATCAAGCAGGTTTACCAAGCAGGGGAGATGTTTCCCCTCTAGACCTCATAAAAGTTGCAGATTCAAAGACATGGCATCATCCACTATTCAACAAAAAACTTGAAGTAGAGAAAAGTCCAAGATTAAAACATGTAGCCTAACATTATATCATAGTTTTTCTTTCATACAAGCTTAATCACATCCTCAGATTTATATTGTGATCAGTGGGGTCTGACCCCTAAGCTGGACTAAATTACCTAACAATATATAAAGTATTTAAACGAGCTCCACATCAACCAGCTACAACACTAAAACGCTGCTTACACAATATATTAATGTAATACATAATATATTGATTACAAGGGCCATTTTTGTTTTAAATTTACTTTTCTAATTGTACTTATAGTGTTGGTACTTCTACTTAAGTAAAACATCTGATCCCACTGTTTTCACTCCATCTCTGTTATTTCACTCTTAACTGCTTCACTTCTGAATGTTTCCCTGACCAGGCCACAGAGATGTTGGTCCACAACGCTCAGAATCTGATGCAGTCAGTGAAGGAGACGGTCAGAGAAGCGGAAGCAGCCTCCATCAAGATCCGCACAGACGCAGGATTCACCCTCCGCTGGGTGCGCAAGACCCCGTGGTACCAGTAAACATACCTGGTCACTGAAACGAGTAAACACTCTTAACTTTGCATCAATAGCACAAACCTTGAGTAAACGTAGCGATGTGCTGACTCACTATGAGTCAGCATGTGCACCTCAAGAGGAAACTGCAGGATTTTGAGCCATTCTCCACTGTAGTTTGGGTGTGTGCATCAGGAACCGCTAAGATTTGGTAACATGCAGGTTTCATTTATCGGAGTGAGTTCAGCTTTGCTCTCCAGTTCCTTTAATCTGTAACTGTGGAGTCACGCAGGCTTATCAGAGACAGTTTTTAATATATATTTTTGGTATGTTGTGTTACGAGACTTTATCCAAATCCCAGGTATATATTTTTTGCATGAAAATTTTTTCTATTTTCTAAAGGCAAATTATGACATCAAGATACTTATCTCCTAGAGGACGTTTACTTTGCATTCAGTTTTTTCAGTGAGAGTTTCTTATTGTCTAATGTACATACAATAATTATTTGTTTTATAGACAATACTCAGCTATAAGCTTTATTAACTGAGTTTAACACTAAAGTGTGGAGTCTTGTGTGAGCTGACGGGCTCTCCTCTCTTCATGTTTACTTTTAGTAATGACGCTGTTCTTAACTAAAGATCTACAAATTCAAAGGTGACACATCATCACTGCTGTCCAATGACAGTTATACTTGAACAACTGAAAGGTCTTGTGGATTAAAGGCGTCATAGATACAGATGATACTGTTTTAAAAGCAATTGTATTATTTGAAAAAAAAAGTGTATGTTTGTCAATCGCAAAGCTGTATTTTGTTGATTGAGGAAGAGGTTTTCACGGTAAAAGTTTAGCTGAGATGTTTTTAATGTGTGTTTTGAGTTTTTATGTTTTAATTTTATTTAACTTTCACAGTGAACAAAGCCAAAGGATTTTTTTTACTCTAAGTTCTTAACACTCGATATCCAGGTTATTACAAACAACACTACAGACCATTTTCTTTAGAGATCCTGGAATACTTTTTGAGGTCTGTTATTTTTCATCAAAACAAAGTTGAGTGTTTCCCTCGGCTTTGCTTTTTTTCTTTCTTGTTTTTTTTTAACTACTTGTAGTTCTTTGTGTCTGCACTCTATGTAACAGTTGAACTGTTTGGGATTTTTCAAAAGTTATCAAAGCCAATGATTTTTTTTTCTCCAGTTGTGAGCTCAGTAGTCCCACTCTGATGCTCTCAAGCATCACTTAAAAAACTTTGTTTTTTTCTTTTTAAGATGACCCCGGTGGTTTGAGAACAAAAGTAACTTTTTTTTTAATGTGATATCAGGTGTTGATGCCAGCCTAACAGTCTACATATATTCAGGTTTAAATAAAAAAAATATTTAAAATGAGTGTTTCTATCTGGGATTAAAGGAAAAAAGATTGGTGACTCAATATTACATGTAATCAGATCAGTGAATGCATATTTTCATTCCCTCAACAGGATGTTTTTACACTTATTTTTTACAATGGCTGGCTGACGTTAACTGTTAAATGGAGAATCTGTATGTGTGTGTGTGTGTCTGTGTGAAGTCTCTTCACCTGAACGATATTAGTGAGCCGTCCCCATGGCGGTCAGGGATACGGCTCTGAACAGCAGCACAGAATGTCAACTGCATTTTCATTTTTATTTGGGCCTACTGAGCATGTAGCAGTCACTGACCCCTCACTGAGAGCGACAGGGTGTAGATCTGTGTGTACTTGATGTGTTCATTCACACCCTGAATGTATTCTGATAGCTTCTAGCCCTGCCAACACATCTGCTGTGCCTTGGAAGAATAAAAGATTATAAAGATGAGTGGAGTTGGCCTCTTAACTCGCCTTCATGAGCCTCCATAAGTACTGCTGCATAAAATGAGTGAGACAGAGTGATGCTTTCAACTGAGCCAAGTCTGACGTGTATGTTTACCATATTTACCAACACAGATTCTTGTGTTAGCGTGCCAGCATTTGCTACTTGACACTAAACACACAGTAACACTATCATTAGTTCAGTGCAGCAAAGTATTGGACATAATAAAATGTTGCTCTGCTGGTGGCACTACATGAAACGGTAGCAAATCACCCACTTCCTTATAATTTATTAAAGGGGATACAAATGCCAGCACCAAATGTCATCTAATTGTTGGCAGCATATCTCACACACAAAAGTCAGCTTATTGGTACTAAGACAAAACATCGAGGGATCATCAAAGTCAGTAGGATTAATCCCCTGTGTGCAGTGAATAACTAGACACATTTCATGGCAATCCATCCAATGGTTGAGATTTTTCACTGAACCAAACTGGTGGATCTACCAATCAACAGGCCAATAGAAAAAAAGCACATATAGTCACATTTTTTAAAGCTTTTATAAGATATCTTATAAACAGAAATACAGATTCAACTTCATACAAGAGCTTTAAGTAGTATTTTCCACGTGGACATCTGATTGTGCAAATGCTGTGCTGATTAAAGAACATAGACTGTATATAAAAGATGTTGCATTCACGATTGTGTGAGAATCTTTTAGACTTCAGAGTGCTGTTTGCACAACTGTTCCCACCAAACTGCCTGAATCACTAACTTATAATTACACCATCCATACGTCAAACTGTGTACCTTAGAGATAAGATATGTTTCTATAAAATATTCTTGCTTCAGGTGTCCGGAACATGCGGTCTGTGCTGTACTGTGTGCTACACAAAGCCTACTCTAAAAAGGCCACAATAAGGAGTGAATATGTGCAAAACTTCCTGCACTAAAGACAGTGCCTCAAGACACATTAGGTTTTTCAAAAATAAACATATATATATATATATAAAACTGGCTACCTTAAGTAAAAAGGTTTTCGAAGGCGTGTCTGTTTACTTTCAGGCAACATGCAGGTAAGATTGTTTGTTTGCGACGATGAGCAAGGCAGTGAACTTTAAGTGTCCTTTTTCAAATCAAAATATTCCCCTTAAGCAACACTCAGAAGGTGTTAGATAAAAAAAAAAAAGAAAGAAAGAAAGGGAAAAAGAAAAAAAGAAAGGAATGATCCATACATAGCAGTACATTTAAACTGGATAGAAACTACTAGCACTTAAACAAAGACATACTGATAATTAAGGCTTCCCTTTACAGGCACAAAACCATTTATATATTTATATCTATATATACAGTGCCTATAAAAAAGTATTGACCCCTCCCTTTGACGTTTTGCTTTGTAATGCTTTCCAGCACTGAATCATTGTCAATTTTGGCTTTTTTCAACAACAATTCCCCTCCCCCCCCAAAAAAAAGAGTCTTTCATGTCAAATTATTTCCTGTCAATTATTTTTCAAAATGAATTCTAAAAAATAAGTGACTACATAAGTATTCCCCTCCTTTAAAGTGAGCCACCTAATTCAATACAGCTATTTGGTGTTGAAATGGAGACCATTCTGAGTGCAGCAAATGTTTCTCAAGTGATTGGAGTATAAAGACACCTGTATCTAGAGAGGTCCAGTGACTGGTCAATCAATACTCAAGGCTATAACAAGACCATTAAAAACAAAAATAACCCTTCAAATAAGTCCATGAAAAAGTTTTTGAAAAGCATAAGTCAGGGGGTTAATGCAAAAAAAAATATAAAAAATACCCAAGTGACTGAATATCATTTGGAGTAGAGTTAAATCCATTAGTGAGAAACTGAAGAAACGCAGCATGTGCATAAATCTTCCTACAGCAGGAGTGAACTGAAAGAAGGTTCTTTGGAGTGATGAGACCAAAACTGAGCTTTTTGACCATCAGACCAGACGCTATCTTTGGCAGACATAAAACATTGCACATAATTAAAAAATACACCATATCCATTGTGAAACATGGTGGTGGCAGCATCATAACTTGAACTGATCCCTGTGCATACTGACAGAACAATAGCAGTTTTTCAAAGAAGAACAGGGTAAAATTGCAGAGTGCAGATGTGCAATGCTGATGGAGACCTATCCACATCAATGCTGTATATATGGCCAAATGGGTATCTACTAAATACTGGCTTGAACGGAGTGAATACAATCACTTCTAGATTTTACATTTTGAAGCAACTGACATGATTTTGTAGAAATTTGTTTTCACTTTGACATGAAATTGTTTTTGTAAACTCATATCAAAAAAGAAGAAAAAAATATATTGACTATGATCCAATGTTAAAAAGCATTGAAAAGGGAAATCTTCAGAGAGGGATGAATACTTCAGTAAGTACACTGTAAATATGTATGTATGTGTGTGTGTGTGTGTGTGTGTGTGTGTGGTGTGTGTTTAATGCCAAACATATAATAAATAACTGTTAGAATGCAGAACTGTTCATTAGTAACAATGAGGCAGTGGATCTGTAAGTCTTGTCGGTGAGATGGCTCAGCAGTGTGGTAATCTGGCCTCCTATTTGGCACATTGGATTGCTGACCTTTGGCCTCTTGACAGTCGTAACTCAGGTCCGCACTTGGAATTTGCCCGCCTTTGTCAAGTATTTGACCCCTTTAAATGGCTTGTACTTCTCCCCATACATGTCGAGGCGACTCACTTTAAGACCTGCACAGAGAGGAGAGAGGTCAGGTGGAGCAGTGGAGAGGATCATCTTTAACGCTGTTCATGCGACCGCAACCATTAACGGTGTCAGATGTAACAGAGCTACATGGAATGATTAGTAATGTTTCTGAAGTCAGATTAAAACATCAGGAAGCGAGGATTACCTGATATGGCCAGCTGCTGTATCTTCAGGTCAATGTTGAGAGAGGGGTTTTCGTCAGGTTTGGGGGCTCCTGCCTGCAGACTAAGACTGCCTCGCAAGTTAGGAAGCTTCTGGGGGTTAAGCTTCCCAATGTCCCAAACCACCACCTACCAAAACAGACAGAGTGAATGCTGTTCAGTTTTAGTTTGACTGTTCCCGACACCACCATGTCTTGTCAAATTTACAGCAACTGCTTTACTACACAACAAATCAAAGATGTAGAACAGTAACAACCATCTGAAAGAGCCAGCTGGTCTGCAATTCCCCCTTTAATGGCATAAATGTTTTTGGCTGATGTGTCGTTAACCCTCTGAAAACTCAAACCTCGTGGCAAGTTTGAAAGGCATGTTTTGTTTTGTTTCGTTTTTAAACAGCAAAAACAACCTTATTTATCAGAGCCAGAAACTGAAAACAGAAAGACACATTTTATTGCTCAATCCCTTTATTTTGCATCTTTGGCTAAAAATAAGCACTTTAAAATAACTAGATTCTGTTACAAAAAAATTAAAATCTGCGCTGCTAGGTCCAACTGAGAAGCCTTTAGTGACTCAGTTGCGACCGACAGTGACATGACAGACTTTTCAGCTGAACTTGGGTGGACTGTAGGATGTGTTTATTTGGAAATAAATTCAAAATGTAAGTAGTAAAATATTTAGAAATTTCCATATCATTTTTTTTTTTTTTTTTTTTAAGTATCGGTATCACCTGTAGGCACCTGGAAAAATGTTGTTCATGCTAATTTCAGGTTTTTTTCAATACTTTTCAACTCTCTTTTTCTGTATTTTCAAATCTAAAGAATTTCTTTACTTGTGGTACGACATTTTTGACTTCCCTCTACGTAACCATGGCTGTGCTTTTTCCATAGATGAGCACAACTTTATGCTGGAGTGAAAACTCAAACCACAGTAAGGAAAAAGACTATCACGAAAACACTTTCAATTCAGAGGGTTAAAAAGAAAATAATCATTATGAAAAGAAATCTCATTCAGTTTTAATGCTACACTGGTTACAAATTTAACACATACAAGAAAGATGGGCAAAATGTATGCAGTTTTGTTGTGAATCCTTTACAAAAAAATCTACAAAAACTGAGCAGTGTGACGGCCAATTGGACAAAAGGGTCCACATTGAAAAGTGAAAAGCCATCTAACTTCTCATTTAGCACATCCCTACTGAATTACAGCCTTACAGGTGGCTGCTTACCTTGGTAGCCAGATCGTAGGTGTAGTTTCCCTGTGTGGCCGTGAGGTTGGCACTGAGCACAACTTTAGGCATGTGGATGGTGACCATCAAGCCCTCCACCGTCTTCCCCATGTTCTGCTTGGGTCCGATGGTAATATCCAGGCGACCACAAGATCCTGACTCAAAGAAACTGATGTTCTGCTTCACGTACACTGGAATGGCTACGAGACTGAGGAAGGAAACAACAGACAGAAGTGACCACAAAGGCAGACAGCAGGCAGTTTGTGTTTACAAGTGAAATAAGAAGTGCAGATCTTTATTGGAGAATTAAAACCAGACTTTCAATCTATGCACATACACTGACATCTGAGAAATTATTAAGACAAAGATTTCCTCTTTGCTAGAATACATTGATTATCAGATCATGTATTTAAACCAAATTCACTAATTCAATTCAATAAACTGACTGATCGGCTGTAGGGTGAATACTGTTATTTTATTTAAATATGAAATATGACATACTGTGATGCCTGTGCTTACTTTTGAGAGCTGACATGATACGTCATGAGCGTAAAGTTTCCATCCGGTGGGATGAAAGACAGGACACGCTCGGATTCCCAGCGCTTAAACCGCACACACGGGTGGAAACTCACGTCATCGAGAAGACGAGGATTCTGTCATCAAACACAACTGTGAGTGAATTTTAAACTTGGACAAATACGCAAGCAAGACTAAAGCGCCGACAGAAAAACACAGAGGTAGGAGGAAATGAACCCACCATGAAGGACAGAGTCAGGTCAGGCATCCCAGTGAGTCTCACACAGGCTTCAACTACACCCTGGATCTCTGCGAATACTGTCGTCCCTGCATGAGAAAGTTTGTGACCAATTATAATTATATAAGCTTATAGGAAAAAAAAGAAAACACTTCTCATTGATATGAATACAGTCTTCATCTGTCGTGATCAAATAAGTGGTTGTTGTACCTGATTTGTCCAGAATTGCATCTATTTCCTCTATCACATCAAAGTATGCTTCATTATTGGTGTATTTAACACCAGCTCGTCTCCATGGGACGTTTGACAGTTGACCTGTCGGCAATTTGTCTCCAACGTTACTACCTCCTGGAAAACAGACAAAATGAAAAGAAAAACATTAATGCGCACATTAACATTACAGATAGTAGGGTTTACTCTGATGATTGTTGGATCAGATATTCAGCACTTTTATATTTTTCATTTTTTAATCAGTTCCCAGTAGAAATAAATTCATTTTAAATAGTGCTAGTTTAGCTGTGATGTTGCCTCTTCTCTGTCTGTTGTCACAACTCTGAGGTCTGATTGGTTGCATATTATGAGTAATAGTCAAACGACTCCGAAAGATAAAAATTCTACAGTCATCTAAAATAATCATAGGTAAAACATGAATAAAGAAAAAAATTGTTGTGTTGAGTTTGTGTCATTCTAAATTTTAATTTTTGTTTTTCCTGCAAATGTATATATAAGTTGTAAACATCGGTTAATGGTCCATATGCACTGACCCGTATTGCAGATTTTACTTAAAGTTTGCTTCAGATGTAAGTAAACATCGGTCACGAGCATAGGCTGACTTTTAATACCAGAATAAATGTGACCTCTGCTTACCTGTGAGCGTATTGACAACCGATCGCAGGATATTAGGAGGCCTAATCATCTCTTTAAGGACGTTGGACTCCGTTGCTAGTGGAAACCCATTGTCCAGCATTTCCTCCAACAGCTCGTAAACGGTCACCAAGTTGTCCTTGATCACGCCTTCTGAGCATTCACCAAAGTAGTCCTGTAGACAACAAAAAAAAAAACCTGTTATACGAAAGCCAATATTAGACCGACACAAAAAGGCCTGTTGCAGAAAACCCAACCTTATATTGTCTGCGTGCTGCGTCCTAAATCTGTGCTACAGTCTGGGCAATACATACAATGTGTACTATACTGTTTCTGGAGTGAGTACAAGAAATCAAAATACTTGCCTGCTGCACTTCAAGGAAATTATTCAATACTATCTGCAGCTTGTTTTATCATGTTGGGGCTGTGAGTAGCTTCTTCGCTGCATTTGTGTTCTGTACAACAGCACACTGAAAAATCCAGCATTTATTCAGAAAAGTACAAAATCTACTTTAAAACCATTTGCTTTACAACATGTATTATCACTTGATTGGAGACTGTACAAAAGAAATAACTAAATCACTTTTGTCATTCCGAAAGGCAGCGGGGACGTACCCAGAAATGCAGTACGGATCACGCTCTAAACACTTCAACACACACACACCCTTGTCTGCTGGTTTAATGATGTTATCTAACGTTACGTCTCTTGCATAGTCTCCTTTTGGACATTTATCTCCCTCGAGCTTGCAGCAATCATCTGTGTGAGCATTGGAACCTGTATATTTTCTTTCCGATAGAGCTTAAATGTGCACTGATGTGTTTGATTTATGCATTTGTTCCTTGAGCTTGTACTGAAAATAGCACTTCTTCCCACACTTGGAGCAGTTTTACCAGGGTTCTTGAAGGAGGCACTGGGGTCTAAAGTCTTTGTGTGAACACCACAGATTACATTCAGGATTGCAAGATTACTATAAGATGTGAATGATACATTTTCTGGGGCTATTTTGGGGTAAGTATTTGGTAAATCCCTCTGCCACATAAGGCGTAATTTAAAAACATCACCTGGCAGCTACTCAATTGAACTAAAGTACATTTTGACTGCATTGTCAATCTCTGCAGGATACAGAGGAGGAAGGGTTTTCAAGTTCTTCAAGTGCAAAATAAATAAGCCTCTTCCTCTTTAGTTCCTTGTTCTCTCAATGGCAATTTCACACAGAAATCAGCTCAAGGAAGTACAATCCAGTCACTTCTAGACACAAACCACAAAGCCCACCTGAAATGTGTCCGCCACTCTGTGCAGGAACTCGATGACAAAGAGTGGAGGGACTTCGGTCTGGACCACAGAGAGGAAGAAGAGCTTTCCCCTGTACACGGAGATGAGATAGTGATGTGGGGTCTGCAGGACGGGGGCCACATTCTCAGGGTCCACCGCCTTCTCTTTGGCCTCGAAAAAGTAATCGCACACACTTCGGCTGATGACACTCTTCCAGTGTTTCTCCAGGAAGATGTCTCCTGAGTGATTAATCAGGAACAGGCTGTGGATCATCTCAGCTGCAACAATGTGGTGGTTGTTGTTGTTGTTGTTGGTTGTGTTCTGTAATTAAGTAAGAGAGGCAGGCAGAGATTAAATCAGCAGCTATTTCAATTATTTATTTAACTGTGTCCAAGTAAAAGCAATGTAAATGTAAAGCAGTGTGTTTAGTTGTCAATATTTACCTACTGTCAGTGTGTCAAACTAACTTTAACCACAAGTAACTTAACCGGCTGGTTAGCAAACAAACACTTCGAACATTGCTGCTATTTGTTTTAATTAAAAAAATAAAATAAACGTGATAGAAAGCGGCGTCACAGCAACACGAAAGCAACGTGTACAGAAAAATGCGTGCAAAGTTTCACGGCTTTTTAAAAAGTTTTACCTGCTAACTCCAGCTGACTGTGCCAAAATGTTCACTTGGTGCCAATATGGCAGAGCTGCAGGAGCCGCTGAGGACACGCCTGCTCAAGTGTGCACACGTAAACACAACGGAGCCACAAGAACACGTCGACAAATCAGAAAAGTACACACGCATATAATCGGTGAAGCGCTCGAATGTAATCTGAATTGTTTTTAATACAAAACAACTCTTGCTTTAACACGAGAAACACTTCCAGAGCAAAGTTTGTGCTTTTTTAATCAGGCAAACTCTGCGGGCAGCTACACTCTACTGCTGCATGGTACTCTCTGGGGCCTTAATGCCCTGAGTAGCACCTTGCAGGCAGGTGTTCATGCAAGCGCACCTTTCTGAATAACCACATTTGACAAAAAAAAAAATAAAAAATGCAGACCTCACCACCTACGTTTTAGCAGGAATGTCAGATTTGAATGGTCCTCTCTTCATCTGAAAATATTTTGCAGAAAATGTTGCAGTAAAGTAGCACACAGACGATCTTAATCCAAGAAAACGAAAGTAAATTTATAACCACAGCCTCATTTAAGCAGAGCAAAATAGCCACCAGCTCCTAAGTGAAATATAGAAACAGCTTTATAAATCCTTAACTCTGAACCACTGTATATACCACATACGTGTTATTATACTCCAACAACTTTATTTTCTGCTCCATCCACCATCATCCAGCTACCCCCATGCCTGCTCCAAATCTGTGGAACGCTTTAACTTTGCATGTAAGAACCATTCAGATTCTGGAAAAAATGTGGAACTCACCTCTTTTCTTTGGCATTTGATTTAAGTAGAGCTTGACACCCTGACTTCATTCCTTATTGTGTTATATCCATTATCCTTTATTATTTTACTGCCTTTTTATTTAGATTTATTTTTTGGTTTGCTATCTTAAATGTACAGCACTTCAACTTTCGTTTTTAAAAGTGCTTCATATATTTGACTTTGACGTTGCTCTGGCTCAAAATGATGCAGATCGGAGTCATATGATTGAACCAAAAGTCACAGACCTGAACAGTGAGCTGAAATGTAGATTTCTAAAATCTCCTTATAGTAAAAGATTTGCGCCCACTTCCACAAAGAGTTATCACTTTATTAATTTTTTTACAACACGATGAAGCTATTACTGTCAAAAGAATTAAGGAAATTAATGTGACATCTATAGATTTTTTTTTATTTTTTTAAATGCTAAAAGCCTGATTGTGTTTAACATTATTCATTTGTGGATTTTCTCATCTTTTTTTTTTTTTAGGGAAATGAATTACACTGAAAATCCAGCTGTACAACAGCCTGTAACTGTAACTGTTGTGTATGTAGCTCATACACAAGAGTGGCAACCAGTTAGTTCCTGGCACTGGGTTATTGATAGTGTTATAATGGGTTTTTTTTCTCACATAACATGATATCAAAATATTTCAACATGTCAGCATCGGTATATCACAACACCCCTACAACCAGGGAAATCAGGCTATTTTAAGCATCTCACATCTTTAAAAAATGCTATCGCTTATTTTATATTCATACATATTTTATTAGTACTTACTCAGTATGCATTTATTTTACCCATTACTTTCAGTTGTGAATAGTATCATGAACTAATTTGAATTCTACATAGCCCTTCTTGAACATTACACACACAAAAATACACTTTTTTTTGTTTTTGTTTTTTTTTAAAAATTGATTAGTGCAACTTTTTGTGCAGTTTTCTTTACAAGAAGACTGTTTCCAGCATAACTTTAATGGGACGTTTTGGACTGGTGCATCTTTGTAAAGAAACATCGCATTACACGAGAGAAATTGACAATATGCACAAACATTTATAGATAGGCTAACAATCCAGAGGATGTAAAACAAGTATTGCTATGATGTTTTAGAGTTAAATTTCAAGATGAGCAAGAGAATTACAGCTCATATATGTGTATGCAGTTGAGATTTTGCCAACTCTGTTGTGCAAAGTTGAACCTTGGCATACACTGCTTTTCTCAGAATCAACTTGTTAGTCTGAAGCATACTTCCTCAATGTACAGTCAGGCTATTGTTCATGACATTATGCAATATTAATAAATTATTAGATTAGAAATTGATTTACAGTTTTTATTGGTATCAGCCCATGTGAGCATGTGGGCAAATGAGGCTGTGGACTTTTCCACTGGCTGGCTCCTTGTCCTCCTGCTTTTTGCTCCTTTCTGCCACTCACTAAGCAAAGTAGATGCAAAGAGAAATGAAAATGATGTGGGGAGCTGTTAGTTTGTATTTTTACCTACACATGCTGTTGTCTCACTTAAGACCAATTCGTACATTCCACGTTTACATCCTCAAGGGTTTGTCCAACCCAAAATTTGTAAGAGCACTGTTTGCCCTACAAGAGCACTGACTGCGCATGTGCCGGGAAAACAGTATTTAAAACCAATGTTTGGTATGAGGAGGGAGCGTACGAGGGGATTCTCGATCATCCATGCTTTATAATCTAAATTCTCTAGAAATCCTTTGCTATGTCTGCTCACTGTGTATACGCACTGACATGGCAGCTCAATCTGTAGGTAGCCCATATATCCTGGAAAAATTGCCCCATGTGTTTTTCTATGTTAGACATGAGAGACAATGCAACTGTCTGCCCAGATTGCCATGTTGTAGTATCAACAGAGTCAAGTGTGAGTCCACTGTCTGCTTGTTGGCCTGTGCACACGGACGTGGAAAGCATGAACTGGCCCTTACCCATAGCATAGAATGGGCCAATGGTTATAACAGTTAGCATGTTACTCCATTTAGTAGCATGCTAACTAGCTACATTTAGGCTAACAGCTGACAGGTTAGACATGGAAACATTTCTCCACAAAGTCACTCATCTCTCTCATATCATATAATGGTAAAAGAAAGAAGGTGAGACATTAAATGTAGGGGCACAGACAGTCAATTTGATTGATATTGTCTCAGGTAAACGATGGGAAAGGGGGTTTTCTGAAGGTTTGTGAATATGAAGTTATCTGTTTTTGCAAATCAACTCTTCATATTGAATGTGAAGGTGTAACATGTTAGGCTGTTTAAATACATAGTGCTGTTCTTTCTTTCTTTCTTATCCAGTCCGGTAGGTGGCAATGATGCACCATGAGACTGATTGAGTTAAAAGCAGAAGAAGAAGAAGAAGAAAGTCTTGGCCGGAGATGCTCAACCCCTCTTGGAGGAAGCTGCTGCGCCTGCGAGTCTGTGCTCAGGGAAACACTTTCCCTCCTTCATAGCACGACCGCGTTCTTATAAGGTGATTGCAACGTGCTTTGCCCAGTCAGCCATGGCGTCAGAAGAACCTAAAGCAAAGAAACTCAAACTTTCAGAGGAGAAGAAGGAGAAGGAGGAGGAGGAGAAGAAGACAGAGTCTCCGACCAAAAAGGCTCCTGCCAAACTCAGGTGACCGAAAGCTGAAACAATAATCAAAACAGTAATAATGATTCGGCGCGATGAGCAGACCGCTACCTTCCTCTGAGTTAAAACGTGTGCGCAAGACAAAATGTAGTATTTACAATGTTAACCGGAGCACATCAGATGCATGCATGAAGTGGTGAAAATCTGGGGGTCTTTTGCGTTTTGGGTCTGCGGTTAAAGCTGCATTGTAGGGGAGAAGAGGTGGACCGGTGCAAAGTCCTTTGATCCAGTTATCTTGATGTACAGATACGATGCTAACGTTAGCTCTAGAGGTCAGCAGCGGTGTGTAAATGCTGCTGTCCAATGAAGACAGGTAGCTCTTGCAAGTATTACGTCCAGGAAGCTAATATCTAGTCTAAAGTTCAACGTGTCCACATGCTGCCCGCCGTGCATGCGTAAAAGCTGCAGCTGGTCCGTGCGCTCTGTCCATTCAGTGCCAAGGACTGCTTGGGTTGCAGGGAAAGCTGTGACATGCAGCGCCAGCTCCCAAAACAATGCATTGCAAAACAGTCACGTGGCCGACACTATGTAATGTTTTGATGCCATTTTTTTTATTTTTTTTTCCTTTCCTATGAAGAAATCAAACATCAGCTTCCTTTCTGCACCTGAGCTTGCAGCTTGCTGTTATCACAACGTGGTATCTCTACAGCCCCCCTGTCATCAGCACGCTTCTCACGCTGTAATTTAGCTTCAAACGAATGAGTGAACCGTGGCTAGAGTGGAGCACCACGAGCCAATCGACACTCAGAGTCGGACTGCTGTGGCCCTTCCTCCTTCAGATGCCTCCAATCAGTCAGTCCGGAGTAGGAGGAGCGGTGGTTGCAGGGGAAAATCGATCTGCCCGCACGCTGAGCTGAAATTGTGAAGTTTTTTTGAATGCTTAGCTTTTCCTGAGCTGGTTTTAGGCTGCTCAACAGGTCTGTCAGTATCTGTCTGCCACACACACACAGAGGAGCAACATGTCTGCTGCAAGGTAAGAGCACGCTGACATATGGATGGAAAGGCAAGAATGGGTTCTGGTGTGGTGTAATTGGCTGCACAGGATCTGTAATCATCTGACTGCACATTGGCACATGTATATGCTGTGTGAGATGATAGTAAGGGTGTGGCATCGGCTGTTTAGATGGATTTGTTTATTTCCAGAGTGGAAAACCCATCCGTGTAGCACAAGTGACTGCCTGCATCTCCTCTCCGCTTTGTCGCTTCAAAAGCCGTTCTTCCACGTTAATTCGTCTTGCTGCTTTTAATCTTGACCCCAGGGGAGCCTTGAAAGAAAGGCTTCATTAGAAATATGGTAGCACATGTTCCTGTGGAGGTGGCATCTGTCAGGGGGCTGCGTTCAAAGACTCGCTCCATCTGGGGTTTTCCCAAGACAAGATTGTGTTAACATCAAGGATGAACAGGCAGGAGTGAAAACAACACTGAGACACAGATGTGAGGACACGTATTACTGACATGCCACTACGTTCTCTTCATGTATAGCGCACATTAAAGTCAGTATTTGGTAATGGATGAAGAAAGATTGCAGATTAACTTGCTGGCTGTAATCAGTTGCAGAAATGGAAGGTGTCTTTTGGTCACTGTTTCATTTTGTCGAGCCCCAGTTGTTGAACTGCAGCTATCCTGGCATCACAAGACTATGATTTGCTCTGATTTTCAAGCTCCACATTCATCTGTTTGCCCCGAGGAAAGAACTGACTGCATAAGCTCAGACACATGCGTGCATGCTGCGTACTGCTGCCCTGATGTTGCCTGGCGCAACACGGTTACATACATGGGTGCTCAGAGCCTTGCCACCAACCACGTTCTTCTTCTTTTGTAATGTCTGTTGTTGAGTCATACATGTTCCCAGACCAAGTGTCTGATATGTTCTGTTTCTGCTTTTCTTTCTGTGTGAATTGAAGGTTTTAAGTCATGTGATTGAAGTCACGTGGAAACAAAAATCTGGGGTTTCGCAAATGAATGCTCAACAGCGGGATAAAAACGTTCAGTGGACTGAGCAAACGTTAATGTTTAAGATGTGAAATTTGTCTTTCTGCAATGTGCTGAAGCAAAGGCTGCCTGACTGTTTAAAAGAGTATGAAACCATCTTTGTTTTAGGAATTATTAAGAACAGCTTTGTAAAGTAAAGACAAGCAAGATAAGACGGCACTGACTCTCTAAGACATGCCTCTTCTTACCAACGGATTCATATAAAAATGTCTCTGGTCAGTGCTGTCACGTTACAACCAAGTTATTGAAGAGGTGTGTTTTTGTTCCTTCTTATTGTTTCAGCCCGAATTCACTCTTTGGCATGGGAAATCCCCTCCTGGACATCATTGCTGTAGTGGACAAAGACATCTTGGACAAGTAAGTTCAAGGACTGAAGTAATGGAATAAAGTGGTGTTTTCTTCACTTCCTGTTTTGTTGTGTGGTAATGAGGTATAATAAAATGTTGCATACTTGTAAAAACACACTGGTGACTCCTAAAAAAAACAGTTTTATTTTCAAAATATTAATACACACACTGAATATCAACAAACATAGGCTCAGTAAGCAAAAATAATCATTCAGAATCCATGTTGTTTGTGCTGTAAAATCTCCATAAAGCACAGTCACAGCCAGATCAAGTGAAATGCAGTGAAGAGAAGTCACAGACCAACAGAAAATGAGATCCCTTGATGTGATTTGATAACGCTGACAAACAAGAACAGAGCTCAGGATAAAAAAAAACCTAATAATCAGCCTCCCCAGAGCTCTGTGTCCAGCAGATATATTTCTAATGTATCCCGAAATGAGATTGTTCTGGCTGAGTGACCACAAACAGTGCCTCTCCCTGTTTTGTTATCGCGTCGTCATTGTTGGTCATTATTTATTGATGTGTTTAAATCACTTCAGCCCAGCCTTAAATGCAGTTAACGGTGCTCCAGTTTCACCACATGACTCAAAAATTTGTCTTCTTTTTTCGTCGAAGACTATAGATCTCCTGTAAAAGGAGTGTTCCATCCCTATGCTTCAGAAACCCCGAGATTTTAATTACTTACACATTTAGCATTTGTTTAGTTAGTTTTTCTGAAATACTCGGAGCCGTCAGCAGAAATCTTCACAGAGCAGCCGTGGTCGGTCCAGTCTGTCCGAGCGCTGTCACACTGAGTTGACCAGGACAAACAGGGCAAAGGGCTTGTTTGGGTTCCAGCTCAGTGTCCACTCAAAAACCCCTTGCGTAAACTCCTGGATTAGAGCTAAACCAGCCAACCACAGCTCTAATTCAGTCTCACGTATGGTAAAGTAGGACTAAAACCACACTTTAATCCCCAACCTTACTTGGTCTTTCTTTCGAGGAAGCTCCTCTCAGTTTAGCATTACTGGCCGACAAATTGATTCGGACCAGGAATGTTAAAATGGTTGTTGATAGAAGCAAAGCTGATTTATTGGCTGTATATTTTCATTTATCACTTTTTCCATAGGAGCAAGCAACACATTTGGCAGCACCATGACTGTGTCTTTGAATACACAGAATTTAGTTTCTTTTTGTGTGTGTTTGAAAATAGGTCAATTGGTGGAATTTTTCTCTGATGACTCGAGGAAACTAATGTCTGATTTTTCTCTAATTATTTGCAGGTACAGTCTGAAGCCCAACGATCAGATCCTGGCTGAGGACAAGCACAAAGCCCTGTACGTACCTTTTTGTATTGCAACATTTGCTGTAGATCACAGCGTGGTAATAAAGCTCTTACATATGGGTTTATTTAAATGTTCTGACAATGTTCTGTGGGGAGGAGAGAAAATAAATGCGTCTGAATTTATACCAAGTTTGTGCCTCACTGTTCTGGAGCAGGCCAGTCAAAACAGGCGCATGCTAGGAGTCACCACTACTGACCTCTGTTCCTTTATAGACGACCAATGACAGAGCAGCAGTGAGATGGTCTCATCCAATAGCAAAGCAGGACACTTCACCTCCCAGTCCCTTTGAGACAAGAGCCAGAAAGCAAACATTTAACAGCAGGAGATAAGAAAGTCATATGGGAGCATGTGTGTTTATACTGATACATTCTGTCTCTTTACAGTAACAACAGGTTATTCTTTTGTAATATCTGCTTTATACAGGTGCAATAGCGCTTGTCAAGACAAATGCACATTCACACTTTATGCAATATGTTTTTGAGGTCATTTGCCATATGAATGAATGAAATGAAAAATACTTTATTTATCCCAGAAGGGAAATTCAACACCCAGATATTTACAGTATAAAGATGGATGTTAAGTGACCACTAAAGACATCTCCTATATATAATAAGCGTTTATGACTGGAAAGATTTGTACTCATTCTTTCCAACTTTAGAGGTGATCAGTGGATGACTTAACAGTGGAATCACTGGTATGAAGGTGTGAGTCTCCACATGTTTAACGTGCCAATCTTGCTGGTATTTAAGCCTCTCAGGCGTTTCTTGTTTTAGTCCTCATTCAGGGAATACTAATATGCTTGAGATTTCCCCTGGTGAAAATACTTAGAGGACACAATGGAGTGTAAGAACGAGATAATTTCTACAATAGATATTCATCCTCCTCCATTTTTCTTCCCATCACCCCAAATGACTCCCCCTCTGCAACCTCTGGCTCAGTCTCAGGACCTTTAGCAGCAGCGAGCCTGTTTCAGCTTCTCCAACACTCCCTTAACCACACAAACACATATTGCTGTGTAGGTTCATGCAGCAGCTATATTTAGATGGCATTGTAACTTCGAGATGCATCAGCTTAAAGCAGAACCTCAAAGCGTGACTTCAATGTGTTATATAACCTTAGTGGTCCAGCTTGTATGGACAGTCATGCATGTATTGTATACTTTACCTGGAGAAAATGTGTGGCTGCCTTCTGCAGAGAGTGTAGTCTGATACTATATTCATTTAATGGCCTTCAATCATCAATCACCAAACACGCCACATGGGTGGACACAGTAAACGCAGGCGGTGTGCAATGTCATGCAAAACCAATACAACACCCACATGATTAATGCTGCTGCTGAACAGCTGTAAATGTTAGAGTCGCTTATAGTCAGTTAATGATGTGTGTGTTCTAGTGTCTGATCTAACAAAAAGTAAATACGGCTCAAACAGACAGTTAAACATTTTGGGAAATTTGCTTTCTTGTTAAGAGTTTGATGAGAAGACATGTACATCTCTCATGTTTGTTTATTAATTATGAAGCTGCAGCCAGGAGACGGTTAGACAGCTTTGCATGAAGTTTTGGAAACAAAGGTAAACCGCTAGCTTTGTCCAGAGTTTTAAAACAACCATTGACTAATATATTGTATATCTTTTATTTAATTTAGACAGAGCAGGACTGCTTCTTTCTCTGCAAGAAAGACAATATGTGTGTTTCCCAAAAAGTCAGGAGTATTCCTCTCGTGCTAAGCCTTCAGTGCCAAACTGACAATTTGGTAATTACTCCACCATATGATCATGTACTCAGCCATAATTAATAGTTTGTGTGTGCTGAGGTTTGAAACCAGCACCCCACAGAATGATATCATAGGTCTCAGTTTTGCAGAATTGGACAAAGTGTTTTGTATGACACTGACTCTTCTTTTGGTGATGTGAATTATGTGAATTATTCATCTCTGTGAGTAGATTTGAGGAGCTGGTGAAGAAGTTCAAAGTCGAGTACCACGCCGGAGGAGCCACACAGAACTCCATAAAGATCGCTCAGGTCAGTCACGCACGCACAAACTCACTAATATTACTGTGATTGTTGGTTTCTGCATGTAGAGTCGATCGGCTTCTGTTGATGTGAACCGTTGCCATCGTTTGCAGTGGATGATCCAAGAACCCCATAATGTGGGAACGTTCTTCGGCTGCATTGGCAAAGACAAGTTTGGAGAGATCCTGAAGCAGAAGGCTGAAGAGGCTCACATCGACGCCAACTACTACGAGCAGGACGAAGAGCCCACAGGGTCGTGTGCAGCTTGCATCACCGGAGATAACAGGTGAGTAAATAAAATAATAAAAATGTGTTGGCTCATTATAATCTTGAAGGTCCCAAATGATGGAAATCCATTTCTATTGTGTTTTGTGGTTGTTAGAAATTGACGTTCCTTTAGCCTCCCCGTAACTAGTCAGCCTCCTGGCTTTACAAGCACCTAAGAATTTTCCTGAAATGCTACATACCAGCAATCATCAAACTTTGCGTACTCGTGCTCCCTCACTGCCTTAATCTTAGTGTTACATTACCACTAGCTTTGATCGTATGCCCACTGGTCAGAGCTCTGTGGGCGCTGTAAAGCTAAGGAGCATTCAGATAGTTGAAACTTTAAGACTGATTTGAAACCAATAAACACTGGGCGGCTGTGTTTTCAATACAATCTGAACTCAGTGGGTTTGTACATCTGTCTACATCTGTCCCAGTCTCTTTGCACACATAGAAATGCATTTTAATACAGCCAAATTCCCAATACAGCTGTTCTCGTTTACATAGTCTTTAGCTGTCAGACAACAAAACAAGTTTTCAAATGGAGACTGAGACGCAGCCCATTAAGCCTGTGTTAACCAACAGTTACTTGCTGCTCTGGACAGGTCAAAATACTTATTTTGTAACTGCATTGACTGACTTGTGAATTTGGCAATATTTCCATGAAAAATAATCGCTATGTGGACTTTCATTCCAGAAAGTTAAGTGATTAAAAAAATCCTGTGTTGGCTGCTGTGGTGAACTGTTTTTCTTTGCGCTTTCAATCACTAATGCAGAGAGTCTTCTTCCTGGTTAAAACCAGGGTTACACAGTCATTGTGAAATGAGTCATCTTTGCAATGTTTTGAGCAGAAAATGTGAAAGTCACGTTCTGGAGGCATGTGAGACTTTTATTAAGTTGCTGAAAATGGAAACCATATGGGAACTTTAACAGTCACTAACTCTCTGTTCTTGTTTCTTCCTCTCAGGTCTCTGGTTGCTAACCTAGCTGCTGCTAACTGCTATAAGAAGGATAAGCATCTAGACCTGGAAGAAAACTGGAAGCTGGTGGAAAAAGCTAAAGTCTACTATATTGCTGTGAGTATTAGTCACTACATGGTAAATTGTGCCATTTACTCCTCATATATCAGATCATTGCCTTCGTACTGGCTACCACAGGATCTGCGTGGGTGTTTGGAGACGTACTGGTGCATTTCCTGCTCGGCACATTACTGTACATGATTCAATAGAGCCATCAGATATAAAAAGCAGATTAGTCTTGACCCGGTGTCATTCCTTCCTTCCAGGGTTTCTTCCTGACTGTCTCTTTGGAGTCCATCCTGAAAGTGGCAAAGCACGCTTCTGAAAATAACAAGCTGTTCTGCATGAACCTCTCCGCGCCGTTCATCTGCCAGTTCTTCAAGGACAACCTCATGCAGGTTATGCCCTACGTTGACGTGCTGTTCGGCAATGAGACAGTAAGCCATGCTTTCACTGTACATTCTCCACACATGCTTGTGCAGACTTTTGTGTCAACCACATGATGATTTGCATATCTTTGAGTAAGTCATGAATGTGTTTGTTTTCTCAGGAAGCAGCTGCTTTTGCTAAAGAGCAAGACTTTAAGGTACGTGTGGTGACAGTCTTGTTTAGAATTTGCACATGGCTTGTGCTGCATTTTTCATTCATTTCGTGCACCATCAACTGACTGTGTCGGTGTGTGTTTTGTCTGCAGACCAAGGACGTGAAGGAAATTGCCAAGAAAGCCCAGGCTTTACCCAAAGTCAACAAGAAGAGACAGAGGATTGTAGTTTTGACCCAAGGGAAGGATGACACTGTTATGGCTCTCAGTAAGATTTGCTTTCTTCCCTTCCCTCATGTCACTCTCATTTCTCTTTGTCTTTTTCTCCTCTTGTAGAGGTATACTTATATTGTTTTTGTGCTTATTCAGATGACAAGGTTGAGACTTTCCCTGTAATGAAGATCGACCCCAAGGACCTTGTTGACACAAACGGTGCAGGTGACGCCTTTGTAGGAGGTAAGATTTTCCCATGTTTTCATTTGACGCTTTTCTCGGTTACTTTGCATCTTTCTTGTGTTTTTTGTTCTGTGAATCTCCTGTTAAAAAAATTCCCTTTGTGATGCAGGTTTCCTGTCTGAGCTTGTCCAGGAGAAATCTCTGGATATGTGCGTGAAGGCAGCACACTACAGTGCCAATGTCATCATCAGACGAGTAGGTTGCACCTTCCCAGAAAAACCCGACTTCAATTGAGGATTCCTGAAGATCTTTTCTTCTTCCTGAAACCTCATACTCACCCTGCCTTCGTAACTCTGACCCATGATTTTCACAATTTTCTACAAATACAGCCAAATACATGCAATTTTTCTTTTTTTTTTCAAAATCAGCCACCCGTCCGTGTTATTTTTTTAAAATAATTTCTTACTAATTGAGTGTTGGGTGCCTGCTGAGTTGTGTCCATCTCCATGTTCTCCACTTGGGGCCACTAGAGGATTGTGCAGCCAAGCACTAAGGGAGTTTTCTCTTTATTTAAATTACCATAAAGGCATCGTGGTAATACAGGGAAATGTAATAATTGTGCTTCACACAAGGGATTCAAATGTTAAATCCTGTTATCATGGACAGTAGTTTTGGGATTGTTTCTAAATGTACTTTGGCTCTGACACTTCCAGCATCAGACTTTACTGCAAGCACTTGTCTCAACATCTCACGAGTACAATGTAAGCACATCAGCCTATTCCGGTAGGAGGACACATTACACTCAGAGGACTGAAGAATAAAACACTGCTGTCAAGGGATGCTTTGGATACGGCACTGAAATGTGTAGTAGTGATTTGTTTTATGACTTTTAGTATTGTTTAGATTTCATTTAACGGGCCAGTTGTAAAACCAAATGGTTTTTAGGTGCACACATTTTAAATGTGTCAAAGCCTCTGCTCATTGAGTCCTGTGAGAAATGTTAAATGTCAGCTTTACTTGATGTTCATAACTTATCTTGTTCTGTCCAGGCTGTTTGTGAGAAGCTGCATAAAGTAACGAGTGCCTTTCTTTCTTTCTTCCTTCCTCTTTAAATATTACAAAATTGAACGTGATGAGCAGAGGTGTACATATGTTATGTAAACCAATTTTTCTGCGCATGGAAACTTGAAAGCTCGATCAGTGATGGGCAGCTGGTGGTTAGTGGCGGCGTAAACTGACACATTACATTTCTAAAATGCACGTGAAGCATGTTGAAAAGAGATCACTATATGTGGAAGTTCTCTGTCAGAGGAATACAGTGGATATAAAAACATACCCTTTCTCTATTGTTTGTTTTTCATTTGAATATTCAACCTAACTACAAGACTGTCAGCTTTGTTGGATCAGTTACGAATGAAATGGAAGTATGCATTTTAATCCAGTCAAATTTTCATATTTTAAAACTTGACAACTGCTACAAATGAAAGATCCAAAAGAAATCATAAACATTAGCTAACTGTGATATGGGGCCAAACGTTTCAAAGCATCTGTACTTGCATGAGATTCTGTTGTGTTGTGGTCTGTGTTACATGGAATACTTGAACAAAACAAGCCTACATACAGACAAAATCTAAAGTATTCATGAAAATGCAAGAAGCATGTGCAGTTTTCCTAATGCTGCAAGCGGTGTTTTGAAACCTGTGTGTCTGGTAGTACTAATATGTTGTACAGCGTCCCTCCATTTAACAGACTGTTTCTTTATACCTTCAGATGCACCAAAAAGCCTTATGTGACCTTTTATTCCTGATCTCAGTAACGCTCAAGTTACCCATCTCTGCAGTCGAGTGTGATGACTGAAACTGACAAATAAAAAAAATCGTTTTGTTCAAATCATTTATTTGTTTGAGTATTTTTATTTTGTCTTTAAAATCACTAGCAAGTTCTATAAATTAGACTTAAAGCTACCTTTGTGAGAGATCTACTGTATTTGCTTCACATCTCTGATAGAAAAAAAGATTTGGACAATAAAAAAAACAGGATAGCACAATTCTCTTAATATACCATTAGTGTTCAGATGTGCACTTTGCAGATGGAAACACAAGTTACTGGTGAAATCTTAAGATGTTGAATCATGAGTGCTCTGAGACAAATAGTTGGTTTTCAAATGTCAGATTGTGGAAGAAGAACAAGCAGAAACTGGCAAGTATCCCTGAGTGATGACAAAAGTTTAATAAATATCACATTTTGTCCCCTCCCTGAATCAGAATTACAGTTTTGCTCCTCACAAGATGCAGCATCCAGGCTAGATGTGATCATCTCATGCTAAGCTGTGCCACGTATACTCGCTAAAACAGAATACCTGACTGAGCCAGATCCTTTCTGTTAATTCTGTGGCCTATTTCAAAAGATCGACATGAGACAGTTGTGGAAAAACAAAACAGTTTAATGATACCATGATTAAAGAAACATGAACAGTCCAATATGCACATCATTATATTAGAGACATGTTATCTGTTGTGTACTGTTTTCTTGCGTTTCTCTCTTTTGTTGCAGTCTTTCCTCTTGCAATGCAATGTCCAAGGCTCTGAGCTGTTTCAGGAAGCCGTGATTAGGCAGAATACAACGGCGCTGTCGCACATGCTCAATAGCATCTACTACAGTTAAGCTGTGTTTCATCATCAGGTATGCCAACACCAGGGTTGCTGACCTGCTCCGACCCATTACGCAGTGCACCAGCACCTTGTCTGGAAAAAGTAGACATAGATGGATCCATTAGAAGCTTCAAGTAGCACAAAAACAAATACATGCTGCCCCTCACTGCCCCCCAGGACTCACTCTGTGGTTGAACGAGGGCCTCATGGATGAACTGGGCTGCAGAACAGAAGTACTGGGAGATGTTGAACGTGGGTTTATCATCAGCTTCTACACCAAAGTACTGGATGTCTGTGTCACTGTAGTAATCAGCTCCAGTCAGCACGTTGTTAAATTTTCCCTCTGCTGCATTCAGGACATGTGTGACACCCAGATCCCTCAGGCCTGCACACTCCAGAGCTGTTTTCCTGCAACACACACACTCTGAATATCAAGGAGTCACACTGAACTTTGACACATCAGACTAAGTTGTAGTCTAAATTGTGCTAAAGAGCTCAGCATCATGTAGGTTCATGCACTCACTCGTCCCCGATGTAGATGCTGGGCCAGACCTCATTGACATGTGTATACTGAACTGCGCTGCCACTCCAGAACATCTGCTCCAGGTCTAATGTTCCTGGTGTGATATAGTCACTATCTGGGTCCACCTGCACTGCTGCGTACGGGTTCCTGCTTCTGGACTTCACCGCACAGGAGGACATGTCTCACCTCCACTGTCCAAGAAACACACACATCCTTGAACTTAATCAAGAACCAAATGAACATTCGCACATTGTTGTCTGCTGCCAAGCTGTGTGGAGATGTAATATTTACACCTGTACACCAGGGATGTTGTGACATGCAGTTTTACAGCCCTGATGGGTCAATTTATTGATTAACTGATCAACAAAAAGGCAACAATTTCTATAAATGTGCTGTTTTCTCTTTGGATTGTGGATTGTCAGTTAGACAAAACAGAACATTTTTAGTAAAAATAAACTCTCAGGAGCTATGATGAGCCATTTTCTGACATGTTATAGATCAAATAACCAATCAAGAAAATAATCAGCAGATAAATAATGAAAAATCACAACCCTGTACACAGTATATCACCTATTGTACCTGTAGCAGACGTATTGAGGATATAGTTAGCTTTTATACAAGTGGTAATAACACATTTTGTTGCCTCTTGTCTGATTCCAAGAGGCATTCATACATTCCTGTATATATACATTCATTTACGTTGCATTATTTATGTGGAGATTTACACATAATTAAATAGAACAATGCATATTTGATGTATACCAATGACACTTGTAAATTAGTGTGAAAATGCATTTTTATTGTGGGAATAAATTTACAACTGATTTGGGAACATGTGTTTGAAATGGGAATAGATTGTGATTAACTGGTTTCAAACACCGTGAACATTTCCATTCATTCATTCATTTATGCACCACGTGGGGATTTTTTTTTTTTTAGTGGGGCGAGGGTTGCAGCACAGCTTCACTTATCAGCTGTTGAGCTTAACTATAGCAGTCCACGACGAACAGATGTCACTTTTTTTGTAGCCACATGCATGTTCAAGAGACAGACAGTGAGAGTTACTGTTTGTTGTGTCACAAAGAGAAATGTTACTCAAAGTATGATAGATAGAAACATGGAAAATAAATGAAGGATGAGGAAGCAGTTGATAAAACAGAATACAGCTGTTTTTTTTAAAATCTGTATTTATTTTTCATGAAATCTGTTATAAAATGTATCAATTCATCTGACAATCTACAAGAAATTAATAAAGCTGATATCCATAAACCACAATTAAATTAGAATTGATAACTATTATACTCATTTGCAACCATATTTAGGCTCTCTGCAATCTTACTCTCTACCAAAGACTTCATGCGCATCTTTTTGAAATTAGTTTGTGAGTAAAACTGTGTAGAGAACCGAAGCTGGAAGGTGTCAGATCTTTGGGTTTGTCCGGTTTCTCTTTAAAATATAACATTGTAAGATCTTGACCTTACTGTGTGTGCCCTGAGATGACTTGTGTTGTCAACTGACACCATATTACTGAAATTAAATTGAATTAAACTGAAATCATCTACTTGTTTAAGCTGCTTAATGACATAAAAAAAAATACATGTCATATAATAGAAAGCAATTACTTACGTTTTCCAAATCTAAGCAGAAATCCAAAGTTCAGCTTTCCTCAGTGGACATGTGTGAACTGTGTGTGTGTGTTTGTGTGCGCATGTGTGAGTATCAACAGAGCCCTCCCTCTGCGGGAAGCCTGAAGACTGAAATACAGATCTGGAATGGTAACTGCTCTCTCAGGCTCTGTGTTTAAGATGATATTTTTAGGCAGCTGGCCTCCAACACCTGACCTCTACAACGTGACACACACAGATGCTTTCTCATAGCTTTCTTAATGTGATCTGAGCCCACTCATATCACAGTAATGACTTTCCTCTATATGGTAACGAAAGACACCTAATCGTGATGAACGAGTTCTCAGAAAACAAAAGAAGTTTAGCGAGAGTGGCAGGTTGCATCGTTGTCATCATGAGAATGTCAGTAATGTGTGGACAGGTGTGACGATCTGTCAGTTATTTCTGGAGACATAAAATCTGAACCATTCAACTCTTATAACTGTGATTGGAGAAATGAGAATATACCAAGCATTTCTTGTAACAAATGACTCACATTTCAGGGTTTTTTTTTTGCATTTTAATTATGAGAGAAAATGTGGATTGAACTAAAACAAATGCCCAACAGGAGAAATGGCATATCAGGACGAGTCAGAGCCGTCCTGCTTTGTGATCCGTCTGCTCTGTGGACTGAGACTCAGATCCAGATGTCTGAGCTGCTCCAGAAATCCAGAGTTTGGTCCAATGTCTCGGTTCAGGCGCACAGCGATGATGGACTCCACTAAAGGCAGGCCGTGGCAGATCATCAGATACGCCAAAACCAGAGCTCCAGAGCGGCTGACACCCATGGCACAGTGAACAAACACCTTCCCTGAAACATGCTTTGATTAGAATATTTAATATCACTTCAAAAATATTGTTTGAAACTTTGATGTATTTTTCAGTTCAGGCTGTCCATAACTCTTTGTTTATATATTTTACATATTCATATCTATTATTTAGGGAGGTCAGTGATCAAGATGGAGACACAACCAACTAATATGCCATAAGTTCAACTGGCACAGCTAAATCAACCAAACACTGTGAGTTTTATGAAATATATCAAATGTGTATGCTGTGAAATGTAAGTCTCTCTTAGTTTACAGACCACAGCATAATAATGCTATTAATTATCTACTATTATACATTTAGATATATACTTTATTTGACGAAGAAGGCAATTACAGATGAGGACTTTGCCTTTAAGGAAGAAGAAGCTTAATACTTCACAGTTTAGTTTTCTCTCTTTATCAACATTGTTCTGTGCAGCTAAAAGACTAATTAATTAATATGCTTAGTAATTACGTTTCAACATTGTGGCTAAGCTTTTCTGTAATCCCATAATATTTATAAATATGTTTAGAGTATTTTAACAGGAACAAAGGGTTTTTAACATTTCTTTCTGACAGGTTGCTGTTATTTTCCAGATGTTGCCTGGTTTGTTACGGATAATATTGAGTAAAATCACAGAAAAAATGGTGTTTATTTTCTGAAATCAAAAGAAAGCAGAGCAAAACCATAGAAAATGTCCACATAAAAAAAAATTCTTTGTGTGTGTGTGGTTTATTTGTTGTTTCATTTTTTTTTTAAAAAAAACAAAAAAAACCCCATACTTTTTCACTGTTTGACTGTAAACTTACACTTTTTTACTGTATTTAAATCAGGTAAAAATATTCTATTTTTAAAAGAAAATTTCTTAAAGAAAATGTACATATATTGATGACTGAAAAATGTTAAATCATTTTCTAATTGTTATTTGACAGATTTGTCTCTGTTTTGTGAAAATACAAATATATCTAGTAAAAACACAGAAAAAAGTATTCATTTAAATATTGTCTTAAAAAAAGACAAAACAGGACAAACTATACATAATGTATACATCAAAAATCTGCATTTTTACAAATAGCAATTCATTCTTATACAACTTGAGACTATAAAATCTCACTGTATTTAAATTAGCTAGAAAAACAGCAACATTATTTTATAGAATATGCCTTTATTTTCACCCTTTGTACAGCTTTTGGATGTTTCAGAATTCCACTGGTTTTTTGTTTTTTTTTCTGGCACCCTTTTTGGCAATTTTTGCCCTTTTTTTCAAAAACTGATTTTCACATCAGTATTTGATTTGATTGGTGATTTAGTTATTATTTTTGTGCAGTTAATGCTCTAAAAAAAAAAAAGTGCACTCATAGCTGACAATTAACTGTGGGTTAGGTTCTGTTGTTGCATGATGTCACTGACCATTTTCCCTCAGAGCTCCGTCTATGAACTGTGCAGCGGAGCTGAAGAAAGGCTGGAGATCAAACTCTGGATGATCTGCAGCTTCGACACCGTAATATTCCACTTGAAGATCACTGTAGAACTGCTGACCTGTGTTGATACGATGTCGACCTGCTGCAGCGTTCAGTATGTGAGTAACACCCAGAGATGAGAGTGTGGGTTTATCTCGTGCCACAGATCTGCACACACACACACACACACACACACACCACATCAAAACGGATCTATAACAATATCTTTTGGCATCATTTCACGGTGCTGAATGTGATTTTTCCACTCACTCATCTCCAATGTAGAGGTTCGGCCAGACTTGACTGAAAGGCGCCACTGGCTTCCTGTTAGTCCAGAGAATTTGCCTTAGCTCTGTCAGAGACGGCGTTTCCTCCTGCCGGGTTAACTGACCTCTGCAGCAATAAAGATGTGTGTGTCTGTATGTGTGCATGTGTTGATGTTTATGGCTTTGTGTGTGTCTGAGTGTGAGTTTACAGTGTTTGGGCCTGTCGCCGTCTCCTCCTCTCCCTCTCCAGGCTCATGTCGAGGCTGCGGAGCTGCTGCAGGAATCCCGGGTTGGGACAGATGTCTCGGTGTGGTCTGACGGCAGCCACGGCTTCCTTCAACCTCAGGCCCTCGGTGATCATGAGGAAGGCCAGCACTAAGGTTGCAGAGCGACTCACACCCATCAGACAGTGAACAAACACCCGTCCTGAGACAGAGACGTTTGCTGTCACCTTCAGCACCAGATATGCAGAAACATGTACACTCAGTGGCCCTTATGAGATATATATATATACAACATCATAGAATCAAGTACATCGATGCTCTGCTCATTAAGTTCATAATGTTCATTTTGTCTTTTTTTTTTTTTTTTTTTTTTTTTTAATCAGAAGTGACCAAATTCAATTAGGTTCAGTTATTTTATTTTCTATTTTATAGTTACTGGATTAAATGATTTTGACAGATGCCTCAGATTTTCTGTTCTTCACATAAACAAGTGGCAGAATATTTGAAACATTTTTCAGTACTCTAAAAAAGCAATCTCCATATATTTAGAGTAAAGTACTGGCAGCTGTGGTCATCGGTATTTGTTGTGTGATTTGTCTCGTGTTGTGCCACATTTGCCTCATTTTGTATCTCATGTTTAATGTTTTGTATCTTGTTTGTCTTGTTTTGTGTGTTGCTTGTTGTTTTGTCTAATTTTTTTTGTCTTTTTTTGTCTCATTTGTGTTGTTTTATGTCTCATTTTTGACATTTTACGTCTCATTTGCATCGTTTTGTGTTTTTATTTTTGCTTCTTGTCTTTATTTTGGTGTCTCATTTGGGACATTTTGTGAATGTCTCTTTAAGACAGTTTTTACTGTTTTGCATTTCTCTTTTGGCATGATGTGTCTCATTTGTCTTTTGTCTCTCATTCTTGTTCTTTTGTACCTCGTTTGAGTGATTGTGTTTCTCATTTGTGTCTTTTTGTGCTTTACTTTTCTTTTGTGTGGTGTCTATGTTGTTTCATGTCTCTTTGGGAAAGTTGTGTCTCCTTTCTGTTATTTTTTTGTCTCGTTTTTGTTATGTTGTGCCTCATTTTTGTCATATTGCGTCTTATTTGTTTCTCCTTTGTATCATTTTGTGTCTCGTTTTTGTCGTTTTGTGTCTTGTCTCATTTTTTGCCATTTTGTGTCACATTTGTGTCATTTTGTATCTTGTTTTTTGTTGTTTTGTATCTTGTTTGTCTTGTTTTGTGTGTTGCTTGTTGTTTTGTCAATTTTTTCGTCTTTTTTTGTCTTATTTGTATTGTTTTGTGTCTCATTTGTGTTGTCGCCTCTTGTTTTTGTCTCATTTGTGACATTTTGTAAATGTCTCTTTATAACACTTTTGTGTCTGTCTTTTGTCATGCCGTGTCTCATTTGTCTTTTGTCATTTTTCTTGTTCGTTATCTCATTTGAGTGACTGTGTTTCTCATTTGTGTCTTTTTGTGTTTTACTTTTCTTTTGTGTGGTGTCTATGTTGTTTCATGTCTCTTTGGGACAGCTGCGTCTCCTTTCTGTTGCTTTTTATCTCATTTTTTTCATGTGTCTTCTGTTTGTCATTTTGTGTCTCATATGGCTCGTTTTGTTTCTCCTTTGTGTCATTCTGTATCTCGTTTTTGTCGTTTTGTATCTTCTTTGTCTCATTTTGTGTCTCACGTGTTGTTTTGTCTCATTTTTTTGCCATTTTGTCTCTCACTTGGGTCACTGTGTGTCTTATTTTTCCTTTAAAGTGGTCCCTGAGTGTAAGTCTAATCACACACTGTAAGATAACTGCTGACTTGCCTCCCATGGCCAGCGCAGCTCTGATGTATCGTGCGGTTGGATAGAAGAACGGACTGAGGATGAACTCTATTGCATCATCAGCCTCCACCCCATAATAATCCACGGTCAGGTCTCTGTAGAAACGCGGACCAGTGTTGACATAGAAACAGGGTCCAGGGCCGGGGCTGGGCGGTCCATGAGCAGCATTAACGATGTGAGTTATGCCCAGACTGTGGAGCGTTCCCTTGTCACGAGCTGCCACCCTGAAACACAATCACACATTCACTCCAGTACGAGCAAAGGATGTGCACACTCAGAACAATACAGGTGCTAACTTGAACCAAACATTGTTCTTCTCAGTGATGTTTTATTTTTAATCACACAAAAGGACCTATTTAGTAAGAGGCTCTTTAAAATAACCTCCAAAGGTGCCACAAAAAAACATTTTAAAAAATGGATCCGTAATGCAACAGGAAAATGCTCCAAAGAACTTCAGCAATACAGGCTCTTAAATTAAGCATTATGAAGATAATTGACCCATCTGGCTCTATTTTGTTAACAGGACTTGATTTAGTAGGATTTTTTTTCAGAAAAAAAAAAAGCCAAATGTAAGATTTTACAGCTTTTTTGGGTCCCTTCCATAATGTTTAGGTTCTGGATTGTTTGTCCAACTGAGGAACATACTACTAGATGCCATGTTGGAACTTGGGAAACTATTTGTCATTGTTTTTAGATTTTTTAATGATTAATAAAAAAAAATAAAGAACCTCTAGTAATTTGAGGAACCACCCCCTAAATAAACAGGTTCTACTGGCGATGGTGGTGCCTTTAAGAATCAGAGAACCTTCTGAAGAACCACTGAGGAGCCATTATTTTTCTGAGCGTATACAGCTGCATGTGTGTGCATTGCGTTGTGAGGAAACTGACTCGTTGCCGATGTAAAGGTTGGGCCACACTTGATTGACGTGTCCAGTCGGTCGTCTGTCGGCCAACAGGAACTCGGTCAGCTCTGAGACTGACGGGGGTTCATACGGAGGATCTCTGAGAGACATACTGTACCAGCATACACACACAAATACACCTACAAACACACACACACACAAATACACAAGGACCATTTACTAACAGTTCACTATGTACGGAGTATGTTCTGAGTGCTATCTAAAACTCTGAGCCACTCCTGCACCCTATTCTTAGAATAATCTTTTCTGACCAAGACACATCAGTATGCATCGACAAGCACAAACCTAAAACATCCGCAAACGTTCACTGTTTCCCCCCGTGAATCAAATGAAGCTTACCTCACTTCAAGGCAGTACAAACTCTTCTCCCACCATGCCCGCTCTTATTTCTCCATAAACACCCACACACAACTGCAGCCTGTTTCCTTTTATAACTCTGTAATCATACACTCATTAGTGGCAAACACGTCCTGCAGACTCGTATTCATCAGCAGCCCCTTTATAACACATTTAATCCATTTTGACTACATGCCTGAGGTCCCATTCTTATGGAAAACAATGTGGCGCGTTCCTGTGAACTTTAACATGAGCTCACTTGTTTCCATGATGACTGCTGACTGTTATGTAACGTGTCGCTGAGGCCCATGTGTCTGTGTTGCCACCCAGAGTCACACCTGCTGCTCTGCTCCTTTGAAAGAAAAAAAATAGCACTGAAAAGGTTTCAGGCATGTTAGAGCATAATGTTCTAACAATGTTATCACCAAAGATTTGTTGGTTATTACAAAATATTTTTGGAGAATATTATTTTAGCTTTGGGAAAAAAGCAAGAAAGAAACCTCAGTGGAAACATTACAACATAATGTTCTAACAATGTTATCACCCAAGATTTTAAGAAAGCTATTGCCAAATATTTAGAGAATGTTATTATTCATTTAAGAAGAACATTCTGGGAACAAAACAAACAAAACAAACAAACAAAAAAGCTCAGGCTGTAAATATGTTACAGCATAATGTTCTAACAATGTTATGTTATTTTAACAATGCTACCACAAAGCCATATTCTTAAAGGACATAATAGATAAGAACATTCCGGGAACAAAGACAAACAAACAAACAAACAAACAAAATCACAAAAATGCAAAACAAACACACACACACACACACACACACACCGCAAAAGATGCCTAAGATAATTTAAAAACAACATTATCCTAGTCAATACAATATACAAAAATCCTGTCTCCATGTTGGGGAAAGTTTATAATTACAAGATAATTGATGAAGTTACTGGTGCTGTTGGTTCATGTGTGCAAATTCATGCAGCTCTCTTGCTGTCTGATGCTCCCAGTATTTAATAAAGTCTCTCTCTGGTGTTTTTGGACAAATATGGGTGCTGAAATGTAGACGAAGCCTTTTTTAAACCACTTTACACAACCTGAAGTACTGTTTCATGCACGTTAATGGATGCTGTTCAGGCTTGTGTTGAAAGTGATACAGAAATGCTGCTTAGTCTGACCTGATTAAACTGTCACGACTTTTAAAGAAATGGGAGCATGATGTCATTGAGACGTGAAGCTGACACGTTCAGCTGCTGTCACATTAACATAAAGGAGCACATGTCTGAAAAGGGCTCTGCTGTGGGGAACTTTTAAACAGTTTCCTTTGAATTCATTAATATTTTGCCTGCGTTCTTCATGGAAAAACAAAAGATATGAATTGTGAGCATCACGCTACAACTATTGCAAATCTATTCTTTAAAAACACAATCATCTGCAGTGCTTTGTGGAAACCAGACTAAATGCATATTACGGCTGCAAGTGGTGATTACTTTCATTTCTGACTGATTTGACAATTATTGTTTTCATGAGCTGTTTCTGCTAGAAAATGTTAGAAAACAGTAAAAATTGTCAGTCAGTGTTTGCCACAGCTCAAGATGACGATGGTTGTTTTGTCCACAATCCAAACATATTCAGTTTACTGTCATAGAAAAGGAGAAAAAGCCTTCATTAAATCACAACTTAAGGAGCTGCTGCTTGTGTTTGTCTGTCTGTTAGTGTGATGGTTCAGTTTAGACTTGTGCTGTGTTGAAAGTGGTCTGGATCATTTTAAATTTAGGTCAAATTTGTAAAAAATGAATTACAAATTGTTTAAAAAGAGGCAAACACGTCCAATATGACTTAACATTTGAGTCATGAAATCCTCATGTTACTTGTCTTTTATTATGAGCTGAAAAGTGTTTATAATTCATAAAGGTTATTATTATTTGTTGCAATCTTTATTTTGTTACTGACTCATAAAAGCGCTTTATTTTTCCATCATTTTTAAAATTTGTTTGCTCACATGGAAATCCATTTAGAAAACTGAGAATATCTGCTGTTTTCTTTTACGTAAAAAATAATTTTATAAAAAGTAAAAATATGCAGCTATAATTAAACAATCAATTGACAGTTTTTGTTAGAGGATATGATCAAGGATATAGTTAATAGGATCATGGTTTTTAAAAATTGTAAAGTGTTTTTGACCAGAGAGAGTCTTTGTTGATGAAAAATGACAGTTGAAACAAAGCTAAGTCTTATTAAAAAGTGTGATGATGCGCATAGTTTAAAACACACATTTAAAAAAAATGTAGATTACATATTTTATGTTCAAGCTGCCAATAAATTCCACTGAGATATAACAAAATGTCTTTAATGAATATTACAACAATCACAAAGCTGTATTTACACAGCAGATACAGTTTGAATATGAAAAACAAACCCAGAGAAGTATTACGTGTTAATATGACTGTAACTAGATATTTACAATAATGAAAAAGTCACAACATGAGCACTTGTGCAATGAAAGTAAACAACCATATAAATAAAATATAGATTCTCTTCAGACTCACAGCTCTGACTACATCATTCTGATTATTATTTACAAATGCTGCAGGTACTGGTTAAATTGGAGTGTAGCACATGGAGAGGCCTTGAGGTGACAAATGAAATGAAGGAGCAAAGAAAAGAGAGAAAAAGGGACGTCAGAGAAGAGGACACAACCTCCTTTTGCGGGTCAGCTGCTCGTCCAGCTTGAGGAGGAGGGACAGGAAGTTCCTGTTGGGATAAATGGCTCGTTTTTGGACGACATGCCTCAGGGCATCTCTCAGAGAGAGACGCTGCCGAAGCATCAAGTACGCCAGGACCAAAGTGGCTGAACGACTCACGCCCATGATGCAATGCACCAGCACTTTTCCTGTAGGGCAGAATGGAAAATGCGAATCAAGACAGAGTAAATTCCTGATGGGACAACAGGTGTCACATTCATGTTCACATTCATTTTACCGTCTTTGCTTTTCAGGGCCGTGTGTATGAAGTCAGCTGCATGTTTGAAGTACTGGCTGAGGTCAAAGTGGTCCGAATCCTCTGCTGGGATGCCGAAGTAAACGCAGGTGTTCCCATAAAAAGTCTGGTCACCGATGCTGCCCTGCTTGGCGTGTGCTGCGTTCAGGACATGAGTGATGCTGAGCTTATGTAATGTCTTTCTGTTCTGTGCGACAGCCCTGGAGAACACACACAGAAAGACAAACACACGTGAAATAAAGAAGAATGCAATGATTAGTCCCACTACTGAGCCTTTAGAAGTTGGACAGGTCGACTATGATGTTATAAGCAGATAAGATTTTATAAATCTGTGTATGTAATTGTACAGAGTGAGAGGCTGATTTGGAAACAGACAATGAATGACATTATAGTGAAACACAATCATATTAATATTAAATATGTCCTCATAAGAGATGTTACAGTTGTTGACAATAAAATACAGTATATTAATATATGCTCTTAGATTTGATTACAGCTACATTAAAACAAACTATTTATTAAATGCTTAAATAGGAGAACTTAAAGTAAAGTGCACCCAGTTACGTTAATTCTGCACTGTAACAGGCAATTAAAACTGATGAATTTCTCTCTTGCAGAAAGATGTTTCTGTCTACTTACACATTTCCTATGTACAGGTTGGGCCAGACTTCATCCACTGGTGTGAGCTCGAGCGTGCAGGAATCCAAGATGAGTTCCAGTTCTTTAATGAGCACCAGGTCCTGTAGCTGGTTGCTCCCTGACATTCTCCCCTGGACACACGGTGCTCCTTCAGCGGACCTCCTTGCACTGCTGGTGCCGCCGCCTCCGTCCCTTCGCCACAAGAGTCTACAGCTCGGTGAGAGGCATGAGCAGGTGGCTGCTTGACTCCAAAATTAGCTCCCTGTGTCCAGTGTGTTCTCTCCGACTGGATGTGGAGTTATTTAATGTTGTTGTTCCATTGATTGCCCTGTTCATTGATGGCAAAGAGCCGCAGGGAAAAGCCAGAAGGTCACATCAGAGGGAAGACAGGGGAGCAGGGTGGACACATTAGTTTATACATACAAAGGCTACAAATGGAGGTGGTTCACTTTTGACAACTACATGAGAACAATGTTTTGAATTCATTACACATAGTTTTTCCTTGGTTTGTGTTATTTTGACTCATTTTGTGCTTCATCAAGCAGTTTTCGATCTAGTCCTATAAGCTGTCGCAGGAAGCCTCGGTTGGGGAAAATCCAGCGCTTCTGTTGCACACAGCGTACAGAGGACAGAAGGCTGAGGCGATGATGAATCATCAGATAGGCCAGGACCAAGGCAGCTGACCGGCTCACACCCACAGCACAGTGCACAAAAACTTTTCCTGGAAATCAGAAAAGAAGCAAATAACGACGCTAAAAATACTGGTTATTTATCATCAGAGTTTCATCTTTGAAAACATGCGTGGCAGCTTGCAGTACCTCCTGACGTCAAAGCCTGGTGAATGAACTCCGCAGCAGGCGAGAAAAAAGGTGAAAGGTCAAATGTAGGCAGGTCGTTGGCGGGGACTCCGTAATATTTAACTGTGGTTCCGTAGAAATCATCGTTGCCCTTACAGCAGAGTTTACCGTGTGAGGCGTTCAGCACATGAGTGATGCCCAGCTGGTACAGGCCAAACTTGTCATGAGACATAAACCTGACACAAAATAACAAACAGAATGCTTTAATGATAATATATATATATATATATGTGTGTGTGTGTGTGTGTGTGTGTGTGTGTGTGTGTGTGTGTGTGTGTGTGAACTAAAAGGTCCCATATTGTGGAAATCCCTTTTAGTTGTATTTATAGTTGGTAGAAACTTGGAGGTTTAAAGTAAAAGCTGTTAGGAAATGTTTACTTTTCCCATTCCTCAAGCTCCACCAAACTAGTTAGGCTCCAGCTTTACAAGCCAAGAATTTTACTGCTATATATCAGCTAATGAACCAATGATCATCTAGCTCAAACTTTGCATAATTCTGTCCCCTTACTGCCTTCTGCTTATGAGTTGAGCCATTCAGAATGAGCAGCCGCCTCACAGTCCTTTAATTTTCTAGAGCTGATTTTGCTAAATCTAGAATGTCTCAGCCATGAGAAAAGCCACCAAATGTTCTTCTGTTGGCTGCAAGACTGAAAACAAGAGTCTTTATGCACTTCCAACATCTGAGGAACAGAGATAGAATGGATGACACCACAACAATAGGAAAATCCTTCATGTATGCTATTTTTGCCATTGCCTTTGATCATATGCTCACAGGTCGGAGCTCTGTGGAAACTGTAAAATTGAAAGACATTTAGAGATGGCGGAAACTTTGAAACCAGTTTGAAACCACTAAACAAGGACTCGCGTATGACTTTCATGTCATGCTTCAGTTTCCTTTGTTTATATCTGTTTACTTCTCTCCTGCTCTCTGTGTTCACATAAACTGCATTTTAATATAGCCACATTCCCCATAAAGCTGTTCTCATTTACATATTTTTCAAGGTTCTGATGTCAGACAACAGAAAAAGTATGAAATAGATACTGAAATGTTAACCAGTGGTCACTTCAGAGCCATTTCCAAGCTGTGACTCTGCACCTGTGAAAAGCTCATTTTACAGCTGTAGCCGTATCTGAAAAACTCACCACACAAACAAGTCAAAAACAATAACTGTGCTGTGAATTTGTAATATTTCCAAAGATGGCTTAGATCGAAAGATGCTGCCAAAAGAAAGTCTCGGTTTATTTCCTCCTGCTGTCAATCACTGAAACAGTTTGTTTAGACCAGGGCTAAAACCAGGGCTTATACAGTCATGGTAAAATGAACCAACTTTGTGGGTTTTCATTTTCAAAAGACACAGTCTGGCAACATGTGAGGCCTTCATTAATTTGCTAAAAATCTGCTAAATATTGAACCTTTGAATGCAGCATCTGATACTCACATGTCACCCAGATACAGGTTTGGCCACACCTCATCTCCATGGCGACAGGAGCGTGGAGCTGAATGTAAGATCTCCTCTAGCTCCTGGAGAGACGGGATCTTCCACATCCTCTCCGAATCCCCTGTCGTGTGCTTTTCCTCCTCCTCTGACTCACTCACTTTCCTGTGCTCCGACTCTTGTGTGTCACATTTCGCTCCTGTTAAAGCACATAAAGTTGTGTCTGTCATCGCTACGTTTATGACACTGTCCTGTTCTTTCCCAAAAACCAAATCAAGCTTCTGTCTGTTGCCTTTGCTCTGAGTCTGTTTCAGCTGCAGGTCCAATTCGTTTGATTGCATAAAACAGGTGGTGCACTTTGGCACAGGCTCTCAGTTGCACTCTCATGCATGGAAATGTGTTTTCAATTACGTGACTAGTTTGAAAACTACTACATACTTTTTTTTTTTTACACTTTTTTTCATGAAAGTCAAGCCAAACCATAAAAATGTGCCATTTACAGACCTGGAGAAACATTACCTGTAATCAGATCCTAGTTTCTCCAGTGTGACCAGCAGATGTCAGTGTGTTTGGAGCAGCAGCCCTCAATGAGTCCACCAGCTCTTCTTTACTGGTGTTGTTTATTGAAGTCTCTTCCTGTTTGGTGTTGCCTAGTTGTCAGAAGCATGTTGGCCATGAAGTACTCTGGGTGGAGAAGCAGACAGAGAGCTCATCTACACCTTCTGACAGCACAGTGACAGTGGATTGTTGGTAAGACAGCTGATTACTGTTTTAAAATAAGTTTGAAACACTTCATGTTTGCTCTGACTTGGACCATGTCCCCTTCTGTTTTCTGTTTATGTGAGGAAAACATAAACACTTTACCACACCGTCGTAAATTTGTGATCTGTCCTCAGTTCAACTCATGCTGAAAAACCGCAGCTGACGTTACGCTGTGGCCTGGTGGTTGAACAGACTATGAGCTCTTTGTCAAACTGTGTCTCACACACTGAAGGGCTTTCTCTCTCTCACAGCTGTGTGTCAGTGCTCGCTGTGACTCACTGTAGGCCAGCCAAACAAGCTGACACTGCACTTATGAGTCCCAAGTAAAGCCACGAGCCAGAGAGGCTGCAGGATGTTGCCAGTGAAATCTAGAGACTAGTTAAAAATAACTTTTCTTTTTGAGGGATCAGAGCATCAGCCACCCTGGTGAGTTACTTCACACGTGTAAATATTTAATATGGGTCAGCCTAATAGCCAGGTTTGATAGGTATTGTTCTGTATGGATCCTTCACCGTATGATCTGCATTATTAATGGAATACAGCCAGCTTCAGTGTGTGTGACGATCATAGGAACTAAGAGATTTCCTCCCGTGTTTGAACCAGTATGTTCATTCCAATGAGGTGATGTCACGTAAGGTGTGGCTGTTAATACCAGGGTGATGATCACTGTTAGAAAAAACAGCATCATGTGAGAATAACAACAACAAAACAAGACATTTTTCATCAAGAATTGGATTATAAAATGATCAGATTTGTTGCCAAGTAATTTCCTGTCCATCTGATAACTAATCAATCAAGTAGTCATTCAGTCAGTCAGCTTTAGTGGTAAGTAGCTGCCATTTTTGTTTTACGTCATAGCAAACAAATGATTTGGGCAATTTTGATTGTTGGTTGGACATGAAATCTGATTTTAACAAATCACCCTGGGCTCTAGGAAGCTTTCTGACATTTTACAGACCAAATCCTTTAAAATTAGAAGCTTTATTGACATGACAATGCCGTGCAAGACAGCAATACAAAGGCAGTCCCTGAATAAAAAGTGTGAAACCCAAAGAGTTTATCATGACCTCGCAAAAAGTCTATAAAAGACATTGCAGAAAGTCTAAACAGTCTATAAAATACATTCAAGTTAACAACAGGAGAAAAGACAGTCTTAGAAATGCTTAATAAATGTATGTCAATGATGTAAACTAATTGATTAACTGTCAAATTCAGCAGATTAAAAGCTTCCTAATCGACAGCCATGTGTCATGCATTACTGATAGCAGAAAGCTGCTTGCTTTGGTAATTGTAAGATTGCATGTAGTGTCTAATCAGCATATAGGCTATCGCTCACATGCAAGCAGTAAAGAGTAATACAGCCATGTTGGTCGAGTCCCGCAGACCTTTGGAGCAGTAGCGAGTGTAGAGCAAGTAGCAGCGTGGTGAACTGATCACAAGGTCAAAAGGCAAACACAGCCAAAGAGTGATTCATCAGCGCAGGAGAGGAACTGATTTACTCTGTCTGTATGGTTAGTGAACAACTGTTTTTCTAAAGTTTGATTTAATACTTTGGAAGACTGAAATTGTGGTTACATTTCTGTTTGTTTTTGCTTGACACATAAAACATAGACCTGCTTTATGCGGATCTGGGCGTTCCACGTAAAGCATATTTACACTGTGAGCTGCAGCTTTACTGTACAGTCACTGACCTGGACACAGATGATGTAATAGCACTAAGTAGCCTGCAGTTTGCAGTGCTGGGTCACACAAGCAAGCTGCCCCACAGCAGATTACCTCGACACTGACTGCATCCTGATTAGCCATACTAACTGAATGTCTTATATCATTACATCCTGTAAGACTACAACTAAATATTTAATTAGCATTGACTGGTAAAATGAATTAGTTGTGAAACATGCCTGTCAAAACTTCCCTGAGTCCAAAGTGATCTTTCGAATAAATATTTAGTAAAACTAACAAAATTAAAGAAACTGAAATTATGACAATAGTTGCAGTTTTAGGACTATTGGAGGAAACTAACTCTGGGAAACTGTGGACATTTTTCACAGTTTTTGTCATGTTATAGGCTAAATGAATTTTAATCAAGTGGTTTTAAACGATGATCTATAACTGTTGATGAAATTGCTCAAAACCTTTGCTGATATTTGCTTAACTTATAGGGTGAAGTACACACAGAGTACATAATTGTGTAGCTCATTTTAAAGCTAGAATGGTCAGCTGATTGCTTAATTAGCAGCTAACGCAATAATCGATGAAACATTTGAGTTCGTTTTCAAGCAAAATACCTAAAATGTGTTTATTGTTTTGAGTTTTAGACTGTTGATTAATTAAATACCACTTGATGTGACAGTGAAACGTTCTTTTCTTTTATATAACAAACCACTAATGAACTGGTGAACAACTGGGAGATTAATCAGATGTTTACATAACTGCCGCCCTTGTTTATTCACACAATGGTGGAAATGGTTGTGATCAATGGCATGCAAATTAAAAGTAATGTCAGTGGGTGAGTTTTTAGGCAGTTTTGTATTTGAATAATAGGACTGACAAAGGCAGTAATGAAATCAAGTGGTGAAAACACAGTGAAGGAAAATGTGACAGTTAATTACTGAACATAGAGAATTGTTACAGCAGCCTTTGATCAGTCAGAACTCCAGCGTGTAAGCAAATCATCTTTTTGATTACATCTCTGTTGCTGGTGGCATCTATAATCTTCACTTGTATAGTTCCCCACATCTGTTTTTTTTTTTTCATCTATGTCAAATGCTCCATGATCTAACGCTGCATGTGCTTGTGTCAGCAGCAGCATGGCACCGTCTGAGGACAGTGTTACTGCCTGGAGCTGTAAGCAGGTGGCCCAGTGGCTGCAGGAGGAAGGTTTCGAGCAGTATGTGGAGTTATTGTGCACACAGCACCGCCTGGACGGCCCCAGCCTGCTGGCTCTGACTGAGGCCGACCTGCGGGGTCCTCCGCTGGGCCTGACTGTGTTAGGAGACATCAAAAGGCTCACCATAGCCCTCCGCCGGCTCCAGAGACAAAACCAGGCCCAGCTGGAGGAGCTTGGACTCCGGCCTTCAGACAGTCTCCCTGCTGGGCTCTCGCTGGGCGCTGCAGGTGTCGAGTGGAGCTATGACGGAGCTGACAGGAGGTTTAATGGGGGAGGTGATCGCTTGTGTAACGGGACTGAACTGCGGCTGAGGACCAACGACAGATCTGGATATGGATCAGGAGCTGCAGTGTGTCATACTCACACCAATGGGAGGTGTAGGCAGCACTTGGCTGGTAGACTGGACCCAGAGGTGTGGAAGACAGTCCTCAGTTCCGTATATGTATTTTTTGTGTTTGGATTCACATCTTTCGTCATGGTCATCGTACATGAGCGTGTGCCGGACATGAGGACATACCCACCGCTGCCCGACATATTCCTAGACAGGTATAAACTAATCACTATACCTACAATTGTCCTCAAATTTATTCATAGCCTCCCATTAAAGAAGGAACAAACAGCCGTCACTGAAATAAGCTGAAATTGACAAAAGTAATAATAAATAAAAACTGAATGAAAATCATGACATTGCTTTTGAATTGTGGTTCAAAACAAGCAAACAAGCATGATGGGATCTGTAAACTAATATTTTGTTGAACAACCCTTTGAGCCAATCACTGCAATCAAGTGTTTTCTGTAACTCTCAATCAGACTTCTGCACCTGTTGACAGCTATTTAATTTTTGACCTACTGCTCATCAGTAAAGTGCTCTAATTTGTCCTGGACAGTTTTTTTTTATTATTATTCCTTTCAACCACAATTCAAAAGCAATGTCTTATTTCCCTAAATTATAATTTAGCAATTTTCTTTTTATCATTACTTTTTTCAGTTTCTTGTTATTTTAGTGACTATTGTGAATTTTGCCTTTTCTGTAATGGAAGGGTATGAATACACTTGAGGATGACTGTACATGAAGATTCCAGCGCTTGTTGAGCAACTTCAGCTCCATAGTTCATGTACACATTCTGCTGCGCTCATATCTAATCTACATGCTGATGCAGATGTTTTTGTACCCTGACAGTGTACCCAGAATCCCTTGGGCTTTTGCAATGGCTGAAGCATGTGGCCTCATCTTGTGTTACATGTTTCTGTTGATCCTGCTCCTTCACAAACACAGGTAGTCCACAGTTTCAGCAGCTCCCATCACATTACACTCTGCTAATTGTTGCATTGCCTACGTATAGTGTGTAGATTTAATGAAGTCCCTGTTTGGTCTCTATTTCAGGTCCATTCTCTTCAGACGGCTGTGTTCTTTGATGGGAACAGTGTTTTTGCTTCGCTGCTGCACCATGTTTGTCACCTCCCTCTCTGTACCTGGGCAGCACCTGAAATGTGCCAGCAAGGTGAGAAACACATGAGGCTCCATAAAGACTAGATAACATTTTTCCACGTGTCATCAGTAGTTGGTAATTGTCTTTGCTGTTGGCAGTGTTACAGTTGGGTTCTAAACTCAGCATTACCGCTGTGATTTCTAATTAACAGTTGCCTCTGTGACTCACAGCATGACTGTTTACACAAGTTGTCTTTTTTTGTCCCCCCAGACATATGGTGATAGCTGGGGGAAGATACAGAGGGCACTAGCAATCTGGAGTGGGTTTGGGATGACTCTGACAGGCGTGCAGACCTGTGGAGACTACATGTTCAGTGGACACACGGTTGTCATCACATTGCTCAACTTCTTTGTGACTGAATGTAAGTGTTAGTTCTTTTATTTCCAGGAATTATATCTATGTTTTTCTTTGCATCAAAAAAATCCCATGAGAACTTCGAAACCAATCATTTTTTGTTCCAGTTCTCAGTACTTTCTGGCTTCTCTCTACTGACTGTAGCCAAAGTACTTCTAGGCAAACCTCGCCTCTCAGCAGCCGCCTTGGTAACACACTCGGACAGTTATTTTGGGCTTACAAGACCAAACTCGTGTCTAAATGAATGAAAAGAGAACCATAACTGCAATTCTGGTGGTAGCTGGGATATAAAAACTGCATTTCTAAAGTGACTGGTAAAATCTGATCAAAAGCTATGACAGGGTTTGGTCTGAAATAAGAACTAAAAAGCATTTTCCGCTGGTTATACTCTAACTATACACATGCATTTTCCAAATATTGCAATTTCCAATATCCATAGCAGCATAGTATAGTATGCCAGACAAACATGAGCATACAATTTGAAATGCAGTTAAAGATTTCTTTTCTTTTAGCAGTGAGTCTCTCCTTTATAACATCTTCGCTGTGCTGTTCTTGGCCCCGAACACACTACTTATTATTTAAGACACGAGTCCCTCAGTATGGGTCACTGATATATACTTACACTTTTTAAAGAGGCAAAAGTGATTTCTGTACAAAGGTGGGCTTTGTACCATTCAGCATATGCTAGTCAAGCAGGAATAAACATGGTATTTGTTGGGGACTGTTTTCAGCTGTGGAATAATACACATTTATATTTAAGTCAGTATTTAAAGCAGAAAGACTGCATGTGCAGCATCAACTCAAAATAAACTACATACTGTATTGTCAGTATTCACAAAAACTGCAGAATGTACATTTCTATTTTGTGTTTAGATTTATTTTATATTGATGCTTATGTGTATAGTTTTATTATATATTTTATACTTTCCTACTTCTTTTAAGACTTTTGATTGGGAGCATCTGTAACAGAAATCAGTTTCCCCTTGGGGATCAATAAAGTATTTCTGATTGTGATTCTGAGATGAAGGGGCATGACACCCAGTGTAAATGTGTGGCCTGTTTTTGGGAGTACACGGCAGAGGAGAATAAGGTGTAAGAAAAAAGGCTTTGGATACACAGAAAATACCTAAAATACCCAGAATATCACCTGATTTTGTCCTTTATTGATGTCTCCATATTGCAGACACTCCACGTACCTGGAATCTGATTCACACCATCTCCTGGGTGTTAAACCTATTTGGGATTTTCTTCATCCTGGCGGCTCACGAGCACTACTCCATCGACGTGTTCATCGCCTTCTACATCACTACCCGCCTCTTCCTCTACTACCACACCTTAGCCAACACCCGTGCCTACCAGCACAGCCGCCGGGCGCGCATTTGGTTCCCCATGTTCTCCTTCTTCGAATGCAACGTGAACGGACCTGTCCCCAACCAGTACCACTGGCCCTTCAACAAGCCTGCCTTCATGAAAACTCTGATTGGATAAAGAATCTTTAGCGGCTGCAATGTGCATGGACTGTAATAAGAATGCCTCAGTAAGAGACTTTTAATTTATTATGTGGAGTTTTGTTTGTATAATGTCGTGTTTCAAGGAACAGTTTGACAGTTTGGTAAACATACTTTCTTTTATGCAGAGAGTTTGATAGGAAAATTGGCAGCACTGTCATGTCAATATGGTAAGAATAAATGCTAGTTAGCGTAGCTTAGCATAAAGACTGCAAATAGGGAGATACAGCTCTGTTGAAAGCTACAAAATCTACCTACAGTACCAGCAGCTCTAAAGTGATTACAGACATTTGACTTACTGATGTGTCAACAAGACTACAGGACGCCTCCTGTTCCAGACGGTTTCCAGTCTTTATGCTAAGCTAAGTTAACCATGCTAAGCTAAGTTAACCATGCTGAGCTAAGTTAACCAGCTGCTAATTGTAACTTCATATTTAACATACTTATAGCACATACATATCAGAACGTATATACTTCCCAAAATATTGAATAATTCCTTTAATTATAATTGCACATTGCCAAAGAGCTGCAGGTACAGACGTTTTCTTGTAGATTTATTTGCCTTTAAATAATCACTTTAATCATTCTTAGCTTCCACTTGCAGAGATGTTTACGGTTCATTGGTGGTTTGGGTTGTTACACTGAACTACTCAGGCTTCTCACAGCTGTAATCCAGGCTGATATTGTCACTTTTTGGGAGTCAACTGGTGACGGTTCACACAGTTGTTTTGGTATAAAAAGGTCTGACACCTGTTTGGTGACCCATACCAAAGAAAGAACTGTTTCTTTTGATGTGCAGCGAAACAAACACTTGCTGCTCTCGGCTGACAGGACTCAGGCTTCAGTAGGCTAAAGGGAACTCTGCAGCTTTTTTTATATAGTAATGTTACCTTAGGGATCGTACAGATTCACATATTCACAGTTAAACTCAAACAAATATATGCACATTACAATAAATGTTTTGCCGAATATCCCTCAGTCTTACAAAAAAAAGGGGGGAAAAGAACAAAAACAGGGCTCTCTGTGCATCTTCCAGCAAATTGCAGCTAAATCATGTGCTTCTCAGCTTGAGGACAGTAAACCTTCAGAGGAAAAAAAAAAGGGAATAAAGCACATTGGTTAATTTACAACCTGTAATTGTAAAAGCAGGCTGAGGTTTTGACACCACTGTGTCCTAATCAGAGACAGATGAAGACACACTTACGTTGAAACCTTTGTCTGTTTGCACCGTTAAAGGCTGTGAAATAGTCTGTTTGTCCAGTCCTCATTTGTCTTCTGGAAGCCAACAGAATAACTTCTTTATCCCAAATTGTTTTGGGTTTTTTAAAGGACGTAATTGTATTAACGGGGATGGAGATATGTGGAGTTTCCTCTTTTGCATGGCACAAAGACTGACTTTCTCTTCATGCAGCTACTGAAAAGCAGTTGGTTAACAAGGTTTCAAAAGTGTATCGTTTACTATGGCATGGCTGATGCAAACTGCATATTTTTGAACAGTTTACAATGCGTGGCCTTATTTCAGTGCAACTCATCTATCTTTGCTCGCCAGCCCAACAATAAAAGTTTACAGATGAGGAAAACCATTTTTATTTTTCAGACTGATTTTGTTTTTCACTGTATCCGTGTGCGTGTGTGTGTGTTTACTGAATATATTTGGGTATAAGTCTTAATATTTGCATACGCTGTGAGTTCGTAAAAAGGAAATACCATGGCTACCACAGGTAAACTAGGTCGTGATTGAGAAAGGTGCGACTCCAATAAGCAATATCAACACAACCCACACACCTGCAGTTCTTCCCCACCTTAAAACAAATATTTGGTAGAAGTCACATCATTATTCAAATATTAACAGTAAGATATATAGGGACGCACACCCTAATATAAGCCATTGTTACAGAGTTTGCACCAAACTGTTTTTCTGCTGACTGCTCGGTCACATCGCATCCTGAAGATGGTACGTATTTTCCACATTACATTTAGAAAAGCTATTGGTGTTATGTGTTTGTGAATAATGAAATTACCTTCCTTTTTATAGTCTTTGATCACAGTTGAACTCAAAAACTGCAATATAGATTTAGATTTGGATCAATTCCTAAGACTTTAATGATGTCAGTACTGTCAGAGTTTATGTAGTAATGTATACATTTAAAGACTCAATTTTATGTCCATTACACATTTATTCTGTTATTATTTGCAGTGATGGTGAGGGTAGTAGCTCAAGTAGCGCTCAAGCCTTTAGAATAATGACTGAAAAAGATACATGAACTTGTAAAACCAAAAACGTTCGTTCACATTATGATCTATGTGTAAACTATGCGTTCTGAATAACTCATGTCGCTGCTGCTACCTGCTTTCAGCACCATGGGTGGTTATGTTTGTTTTTCTGCTTTTTAAGCAGCTGTTGGCATTAAGATTTTTTTTCCCCTGATCTTTGAGTAAATGTGACCTAAGTTTATCATATTACACTGCCATGCTTTGATGGTGAGTGTTTTTGTTAGCGCAGTGTTTGCATCACATTTAAATTCAGTTTATACATAGACTCTTATACCGAAAATGGCAACAAATCAGGTAAAAATGCATGCAGTAACCACAATGCTAAAACCTCTTGACATTGACAGTAAAACATTTTGTTTTTTTTGCTCTTACTTTCTGGGCTTTTAGTCTCTTTTACATCATAAAATTGTTTGTGTGACCTTCATGACCTGAAAAGGTACATTTTTGTTCATGTTAAAAACCCCTTTCACTGTCTATATTGTGGGTTTTTTTCATTCTAGAGGGCACATCATGAGCCAGATAAACAGTAAACACCTTGGTGGAGAATTTCTGGCTTGGAACTGCAGCGCACCAATTACAGTGTCAAAACCGCAGATTCAGACAGCCAGGGACCGTGGGGACCAATTTGCATATTCATGGGTCTGCGCATAGTAAAGACAGCAAAGATGCAGAGCTACAACTAAGCCATTTTCAAGCATGAAATGGTAATTTTCATTGACAGAACTTCGAAATAATTCTGATGAGCAGTAATTAGTTTTTAGAGATTTTATCAACGCCAGGAGAGGAACTTAAAGGGTGTCTTTTAAAGGCTGTATTGGAGTGAATGAGTTTAGGAGACATGCATAAATGTAGCAGAGTCTATAAATTATGTCTTTTTTTCCCTCCTCTTTCAGGCCTCTCTGCATGTGTTTGTCTGTCTGCTGGGACTGGTTGTCCTGAGTCACTCTGACAACTCCTGCTTCTTTAAGGAGTTGGAGGTCAAAGATCCAGCAAACCCTCCAAAAGGTGAATCACATAAGACAGTATAATAGCTGTGCAACCGGAGATGTGGTGAAGTGGAAAGTCTTCTCTGCTTTGTTGGACAGAAGTTGGACAAATGAGCATTTAATCCTTCGTCTGTCTGACTGTTTTGTGTTTGCTCAATACCTGCCAACTGACTCCAATCTTATCAAACCACACCTATGCACGCGTCAATGGGCACTGACAAGTAGCTGCCGAAAGTTTATCGAGGCGTGATAGGCAAGTCGGCAGCTCCTCTGAACTGTGGTTTTAACTTGTGTACATGCAGGGTGTTTGGATATGGATGGAAAGCTGCATGACTTTGGCTCGAAGTGGGAGAGAGACTGCATGGCTTGTTCTTGTGCAAGTGACGGCTTGAGCTGCTGCCGCAAGTAAGATTTCCATGCTTTACTATCTTTTTTTATTCATTTATTTTTTAGAACTAACCTTTTATGTTATATTTTATTTCAAGTATTATAAGGACTAAAAGGGAAAGGCTTTTTGCTTTTATAAAAAGGCATTTTTTTCTTTAGGCCCTGTGCCTAAAACTGTAAATGTCTGAGATCAGAAGTCTGTCCATCATAATTAAACCAACACCTGACACGTAGGCGTGTTTTGAAGCAGCAGCTAGAGAATTAAAGTGGACGATTCTTCCAGATGGATTAGCCAGTTCTCGTGCAGTTAAAGGTAATTACTGAGAGGAAAGAGCTAAACGCTTACCAATGATGGACAGCATGGCAGCTGTGTGTGGGGTGCATCCTCTCACTCCATGTACCAGTAAATTCTGTGGGAAATCGGAAACAGTGTGCGATCCTAACAAAAAGAAAGATTTATATGCATCGTCTGTTTCACCAAACTGTCATTTTGGTCCTGCAATTTGATTTTAATGAGGAAAATAACGCTGTGAAACAACAAATCTACTACTCTGTGGGAGAATCAAGGAGAATCTAAAATAAACATAAATTTGAAGCAAAAAAGAACAATAACATTCTACTACCCTCTTCTAATCCAAGGAAATAAATTAGAATACACTTGTCTTTTCTGACCTTCTCCATCCCATCCGTGATCATTTTTGTATCGTCCTTAATTTGTGCAAAACCATTTTTTAGAAGGCGGTTTAATTTTTTCCTTATTTCTTTGTGTGTCACAGCTTCCCTGATGCAGACACCGTAGATGTTCCTGAGGAGTGTGAGCTGGTTATAAACAAGGCAACCTGCACTGCCAAGGTAGTGCTGAAATCTGACAAAACTAAAGAGTGTAACCCTCTTTAAAAACACCACAAAATAGACTCGGCACATTAGGGACAATTAAAACCCAAACTGGAAACAGGTCTTTTTTTGTTATTATTATTATTCACATTTTCTCAATTTTTTCATTGTGTGTGCACACATTAAATCCCCAATAAACAAACACCTTATCAACTTTGCTTTTCTTTCACTGTTAATAAAGTTAAAACCTGCATCAACCTGCAACTCTGCTTCGTCTTGCCTGCTCAGTGTCTTGCATTTGGTGTCTTTTTAAGATGTAATTGAATGAAGCCACCACTGTGTGACAGCAGAGCTCAGTGCTCAGAGGGTCTGTGGCACCCAAAGGGCTCTAACAGCCCAATTATAGCTGTGCTCCACTCACTGCCGCCTCTGACAGAAACGTCCTGGTTGTTATGATGTGAGGCTCATTCTCCAGCTCTCATCTCTGAGGATTCACACCTGTTCACGGCATCACTCTCTGTCATCTTGGCATCACAGAAACTCTTTATTCAGGCAACCGCCCACGTGAGTGCTTTATGTTTTAATCCAAAAATAATGATCTGTTGAAAACTGCAACGATTTGCTTCATCAATCGAAGTCAGTATCTTTTATTATTTGATCAATGAGAAAATGTATGTGGTATTTTATCTCCACTATCAGTTTTAGTATCCAGATATGCAGATATGTTGCATGTGTATCATGTTTTAAAAATATTCTTGAAGGATGCATTCAAACAATAACTCTCGATTGTAGGCATTTCTAAGAATGTGTATCCAAGAGAAAAAGAAAAAAAACCAGCAAACCAGGGTGAAAATATGTCTGTTTTGCACTGATTTTTTCATATGCTGTGTGGAAATCTACAAACAGTATTTGTAGTGATAATGTCTTGAGAGGTGTCACCCACAATTGCTGGCGCCCCCAGCAGAGAACAATGAGGCTTGGGTCATTATATGAGGTTGAGAGCGCTGCACAGCGTCCGCTGCCGTTACCTTGATCCTTCAGCAGCAGGAGGAAAAATGAAGGAAAATTGTTTCTGAATGGTCCCACTGACTGAGCGTGTACATAAAAACACAATGATGGATTTGTGGATAATGCAACAGAAAGTGTTTAATAAAAGGCAAAAGAAGTAACACAAATAAAAAGTGATTTAAGATTGCACATCTCATATGATTAGATAACAGACAATAATTTTACAGAGGGGGACTAAGATATTAAGCTTTCTCTTTGTTTCTCAGTCAAGCACCTTCTTGAAATCCATCATTTTCATTATTAGACTTTTTTTTTTTTGCAGTGCAGGAAAAAAAACAAAAAAAACATCTACTTCTTCAGCCCTCACAGACTGCACATGTCTACAGACCTTTAAGTACTGGTTGAAATCATGACGTTTTTAAGCAAAAAAATAGAAATTGTAATGAATTAGAAGGCAACATGTTTGTGGTGCAGCTATAAAAAAAAAACATCTTGGTATGACATATCATGTCAGAGATTCTTAGGTTGTGAAATTTTCATGCATCGTGACATAATGTCTGCTGCTTAGGTTGAACATTATCATACTAGATACTGCTGTCCAATACAACTTCTTTCACAAAATACAAGAGAAATTCAAGGTGAAGCTGGTCCAAGGAAACTTACATTTAGCCAGTCCTTCATTTTGGCAGCTATTTTTTCCAACAATATTTTGCTGAGGCAGAAAATAGAAATCTGAGGGTCCAAGTGGAGCCAGGTCAGTGTGCCCTGCAGAGATTATAATCTGATGCAGGGCTATCACAAAGACACAACTACTTGCTGGACCATCCCACAGTGTCACGTCATTTTCACGTCGTAGGTTGAAATGTGCTTATTAATGCACTTCTTTCTGTCGGTGCTCATGTTACCTCATCTGTGTTGTAGCTGCTTGTTGCATCTGGTTATAGGTGACATTACACTTGCCTTTCCCTCCTGAACAAAGAATGATCAATGCTTTACCACCCTGCCTGCAGCTCACTCAACACACTGACAGAGTGGGTTAGTAATGATGCAGCATGAAGTGACTGATAGCTAAGTGTGTGTGTCGTTAATGGAAACTGACAGTCTCATTTTCTCCGCGATGCTAGTTTTCACAGCACATGGCAGAGGTTTCAGGGGAGAGAGAGAGAGAGAGCTACAATCCATTTTTAGGATTCCGACAATGTCATGCCCTTTCACTTTGACGTACAACATTATTGTGTACACGAAAAATGAAAGTCTCTGCTCCCATGTATGCATAGTAATTTCACTGTCATTAAGCTATTATGTTCAGTCTTAAAACCTGACTGCAGGCTTTGTGGGCAGGAAACTGACAAAGCCCACATCTTAAGATGGGTAAAGAAAAAGAGAGAGAAATTGTTACTCTAAGACAAAGTCATCTCACTTTTTTCTTTTTTTATGGTTTAAGGCTTATTCAATGAACCCATCTTGAGGCAAATTCACCTAACATGCAATCACAGCTCTGATCTTTAGGGCTGATTAACGTGTTCACTGTTTCAGTTTAAAACGCCAGATTGCCACCTAACTGGTTCAATTATTTAATCAACTTTTAGACAAAGGGACAATCTGACCAGATGATGGCACTAGATGAGAAGGCAGAGCAGTGCCAAAGTTATTACGATTCATTCTGACAGCATTTAGGCACAGAGCACATTTCATTTATGTCTTTCAGTCATCTGTCTTGCACATCTACTCTCTACTCTTCAATCAGTCCAGCTGTTTTCACAGGCGGCGTGATGGATTGTGTTTTGCTATCAAATGCATTTGCTGTTTTGTATGCTACTGCTTGTGCGGCTTTTCACTTGTTATACGCAGGTGCCTGATCGCATCTTGTATAGACACACATGGAGAACCAGAGCCGACGCTGCTGCTCTGCAAGTGTTGCTATACCTTCTGTGCAGCCTGTGGGAAATATGAACATCTCAACCAAAATTAACGGCTAATCATCCAGTAGACATTTCACAACAAAATTCACATCAACCTCCTTATGGCACCAAAAGTCCCCCTTGTGTTTAAGTTTCATCCTCGTGGGACCATGAATGCCAGTGCACCGAGGGTTTTAAATTATTCTTACAGTTTCAGATATGATTAAAGTAGAGTCACAGTGACTTACAGTAAAAAAGCCCTCACGTGTAGTCTATTTTCTTTATTCCTCCTCACAGACATAGAACCAATTTGCTGGCTTTCCTTCACTCGGTTCGGCTCTCAGAACAACAGTATCATTTCTACATGAACAGCTCCATTGACCTATAAGAGCCATTGCTCTTAGTGAAAAACTGCTTTTCAAGTCTCCCTGTGCGCTCTCTCTCTCTCTGTTTGTGCCAGATACAGGTTTCCAAAGGGCTGGGATGGACACTTTACTCCAGAGGGTTGGTGACACTGAAGTCCTGGTGAGATGTCCTTGAGTGGCAACGCAAGCCAATCGTCTTTGTCAGCGCCACCTCCGCCTTTGCTCTTCAACAGCTCCACCTCTCCACATTCCCTACCATGGGAGAAGGAACGAGCCGGTCAAGAGTCTTTGCAGGAGTGGCCTGGGAACGACACCGAGCTCCTGTCGGACCTCTCTGTTCTCGGGCATGACGAGCTGTGCCATATGTCTCCTGTCCTCACAGCATGTCTAGTAGTGTGGTACAGCATTACAATGGTGCTGGGGCTGGTGGGGAATATCGGCCTCATTTGCATCATTGCCCGTCGCAGAGAAAAGGCCAATGTCACCAGCATTTTCATCTGCAACCTGTCATTCTCTGACATCGTAGTGTGTGTCTTCTGCCTTCCCTTCACTGTCATCTATACGCTCATGGATCACTGGGTGTTTGGATCGCTGTTGTGTCGGCTGGTGCCGTTCATCCAGTGTGTGTCTGTGACTGTATCCGTGCTTTCTCTAGTGTTTATCGCTCTAGAAAGACATCAGCTCATTATTAACCCTTCTGGGTGGAAACCAAGTGTTCCTCAGGCCTACGTGGTAGTTGTTGTCATTTGGATTCTGGCCTGTTTCACCTCTTCGCCTTTCTTGGCCTTTCAGCTGCTTACAAATGAGCCCTATGCCAACGTAATCCTGCCCCAGTCCCCGCTCCATCACCAAGCTTCTCCTCAGGCTTACGTCAGTACATCTCCACCTCAACCTGTCACCTACACATACAAAAACTCATCCGTGCTCCCAAATTCACACCGCTCCCTTTTTTCTTACATCCCCACCACACATATGGAAGCCTGTGTGGAGCACTGGCCATCCCACCAACACAGGGTTGCTTACACCACATGGCTCCTGCTGTTCCAGTACTGCGGCCCACTCCTGTTGGTCCTGCTCTGTTACGTTAGAGTTTTTGTGCGCCTTCGCCACCGCAAAGACATGCTGGACCGTGCCAGGACCACAGAGAACCAGCGAATGACCCACAGCCGCCGAATCAACATCATGCTGGTTGCTCTCATAACTGCCTTTGCTCTTTGCTGGCTTCCGCTCACCATCTTCAACGTGGTATCGGACTGGAACCAAGAGGCCCTGCCTATCTGCCACCACAACCTGCTGTTCTCCCTCTGCCACCTGCTGGCCATGTCCTCCACCTGCATCAACCCCATCATCTACGGGTTCCTCAACTCCAACTTTCGGCAGGAAGTGAGGGAGGTGCTCCTGCACTGCCGCTGTTACCCCCTTGAAGAAGAGTGTGAACGTTTCCCTATGTCCACCGTGCACTTGGAAGTGTCCCGCACCTCTGTGCCTCCCCACTGCAAGAACAACTCTGTCTGACTTTACCGTAGGATGATTGTAGGATGTAGTAGGACACATTTTTGGTGTTTGGTTTACCTTTAATGACAGTACACACGTTTTGACATTGGTTTAAAAAGTAATATTTTTTTGTGGTTTGAAGTGAAGTGCGTTGTACAATGTTGGTTTATCTTTTCCTGCAGTAGATGCTAATTATAACAGAAGTGCGCTGATGAAAAATAATCTTCAAGCCACGCTTTGAACACATCCGTTGCTGTCAATTTCATGCTTCATGCTATGTAATATTTGTCACAGTATTCTGCTTCTTTGCTGCTTATTCTAACAGAAAGTTATATTGCATGTGCACAAATGGGTGTAAAGTTAAAGTGTGACTTTAGACAGTTGCTGCTAATTAAACACTGCAAACACCAAGCATCTGTTTTTCCAAATATCTCAAATCATACTACAGCTGCAATGTGATGTGGCTGACATATAGAGGACTTCAGAGAAAAATCCTAGCCAATGAAAGCAGGAAATAACACATGCAAATGCATTCATATAGGTCACTACATTTGCATTTGGCTACCATTTCCATGTTTGGACTTTCCACTGAAGAAGAATATTGCTCTAGAAATGCTTGCTCAGATTGATAAGGGAATGCTTTTAATGAGAACGCTCTTCATCCATCCAGTAGAGTTTCAGAGTCTTGTACAGAAGAGCAGCAGTTATTCTCTAGGCTTGTGGTGAATGAACGCCTTACAAGGACATTTATTGTGTGTTGGGTTTTCATTTATTTTGTCAAGGAAGTGTACAGCGTATTGAACCGAAAAGTAACACAGTTGCGATTTGTGAAAAAGTGGAGACACATGTTAAAAATATTTTCATTTTTGGACTACCGCTGTTGCATTTATTACACTTCATTACTTATTTTGTAATTAATCTTTGTCTCTCTATCTGTAATTAATCTCTTTTGTAATGTGTACCGTATAATCTGTGTGTGAGCTTTGACAGTGAGGAATAACTGTTTTGTGATTGTTGTGACTAATAAAAAGTAAAAAGTAACTGTTTTTTTAACATTGTTAAATTATAGATCTGCATTGGACTGGTTCAATAAATATCAAAATAACATCAAGTGTGCTTAGATGTGACTTTTAAATGAGATGAAAAATTTATAATAAAACTTAGAAAAAATGATAATTAGAGAGATGCACCAAGTTCTCAAGTGCTTTCCACTACAGCATGTGAAGACCTGTAATACATGTAGATGACATACAGCTGTCTGGCTACTTAATCCAGATGCTCGGTTATGACTGTATGTATGAGATGCAGATCAGTGTTCCTGTGGTGCTACTACAGGTTTTCTGTTTTATTAGTAAACTACTACCGCTTCAAATGCCTTCCTTTATTTACTTTTATGTGTAAACTAATTTGACACGATACTATATATGTACAAAGAAATAAAACATAAAATAGAACACAAAATAATAGACATTAAAAATAAAAGAAAATCTAAATTTAAATTTGGTCAAGGTTAATTTTCAAAAATAATAATACTCCAGGATTTCAGCCTTACCATGTAGTTCTAGACAGATATGGTGTTATGTTTCATGTATTTTTGTTGGGTTTCAATCCTTTATAAGTACATATTCTTTATAAACAACAATGTAGGCCCTTAACTTCAATATTAAAGCTCGCTAGGTTAATTCGGAAAACCATTGATTCTTCTACTGGAAAGCAACATGGCATAACGACTGTAAAAAGTGATAAATAAGTTGAGTTGACTTGATTAGACATGTTTATACTAAAAACAAAATGGACACACGAACATGAATTAATCTATTCAAAGTTTATCTCCCAAAAGTAATGCAGCCCACTTTTAAAGACGTACACTTTCTTCTTCTGGTAGGCGGAATGTGAATACTTTCTTCGTCTGCGGAGCTGACGGGGCAGGGATCGGAGGATAAACGACAGAGACTGAAACACTCTTCTTAGGACCCTTCATAGGGAGCCTATCATGTAGCCTTGGTCCCTTTTTTATTTAGGAAGTGACGTAAAGTCCTATCAGCCAATGATTATCCTTTTTCCCAGAATGCAATGCACCACAAACTGCACGCGCGAACAATGTACACTGAAGTGAATTATTGGTGAAATTGCGCAATTTAAACACGCAGCCACTTCAAGTAAGTACATGTCTGTCACTAAAAAAATACCATCTGCTATCTCCTTTCGTGTCTTTGTACTGCTAATAGTCAGGAACACGTGTAATATATATTTCGGAATATTACGGAAGTAACTGTTTGGCCACACCAGCCTAGTGCTAACTTAAGTTGGTTAGCTCGCTAGTTTAGCATCGTAACGTAAAGCAGTTTAACGGTTAACTTAGCATCACTATTAGCATTACTAGTGTGCGAGGTAATATATATCTATATATCTATATATATATTTATGAATAACAGTTAATGTGTGTTGTGTTTGTTTAACAGATGTAAAGTAGATATTCTGCGTTACACAGTAACTAACATCATGTCCGAATACTAATATGTTCTTCCCTCGATCAGTGGTTCACGTAGCTAGACTGATTGTTTAGCTAACACTACTTTTAGCGTTGACGTTGTTGGATATCGTATAGAACGCAAGACAGAAGTAATACAGGTAGAAGTCAATAGGCATGGTTCCTCCCAGAAGAAAAACAAGTTTATAGGGACTGCCAGTTTTCAGTAATGTTGCATCACAAGTTTAAACATGTAGGCGCATAGTGTTAGAGCAGACGCCTTAACTGGTTCAGAAGTGATTAGTCAGAATGTTACTGGGTGGTTGACAGCAGTTAAATTAATCATTTTGAATTCAGAAGTAACTGCTACACAAAGATAATGGATTGCATGTTGTTGTCCATTTTGTCTGAATAACGTTTATGCATATGAACAGCATAATGCCCATATCATTTACTTCATCCTCAGAGAGTGTCTGGTGTTAAGAAATCCGTTTTTGGCCACTGTGACGAATAACTAATTATCCAGGCAAAATAAATGGTGGATTGACTGAACTGAAAATATCTCAGAGTTGCACTCTTGAGTTTGACTCATACAGACTTTTTCATACAGCTTTTGAAATAACTATTTAACCCGTGTGACCACTGTTTTCAGCCTTGCTTTACAGTTCTTGGTGGAATTCTGCTTTATTTTCTTCTTAAGGTTATAATGACCAGCTGTGTCGTGGATTCCAAGCCTGTTGGCAAGACCAGTATTGCTGTCTTCTCGTCATCTCGCATTTCTCTTCTTTTAGGCATTGTTGAGTGATAATTTAGTTTACATTATCTGTTGACTTTACATGTACAGCAGAAATTTGGACATTGAATTTTATTTACAGAATATATATAAACTGAATTTTCATGACTTTCATGGAGAAGGTCACTTTCAGAAGATGATGTAATTATTTAATTGCTATGACAAAATCAAAGCAAAATTATCAATGTTGAAGGCCCGTTGTGTAAAATTTCTTAAAGGAGTCACAGCAATTAATATTCCTGTGGATTGGGAGAACTAATTTTCTATCTCAGAAACATTACTAGTTTTGTGTAGGTGAATCTTGGAGCTATAGAGGCTGTTAATGTTTTTAAAGAAGTCACAGAGTTAAATTCTGGTGATTGTCTATCTCATACAATGTCATTTTTAATTTCTTAGAAGCAGAATCTTGAAGCTAAAGAAGCCAGTAATGACCACAAGCAACAGCTCTTCAGTTCTTAAAGGTATTGTACATCATCTTGTGTTTATCGCAGTGAATTCATGCTAAGCTTTATGACCTGTGGTTAAAGTTTTTTACTCTGTTCAATGTGTCTGCAGATGTGGTTGCCTATGTTGATGTGTGGTCATCTGACAAAACAGCAAACTATTCAAAACCATTTGTTCAGCAGCTGCAGGAAATGGGAGCTCAGGTAGGTCAGCATTTTCACTCTGTTGTCTTTGCTGTATAGGTATTTGGAATTTTTGTAACACCCAAATTACTTCTCCTTCATAGGTATCAAAAACATTCAATAAACAAGTCACACATGTAGTCTTCAACAATGGTCATCCAGCTACGTGGAGGAAAGCCAAGAAAAGTAATGTGCGTCTTGTCTCAGTTCTTTGGGTTGGCAGGTAAGAAAAACGCTTGAAAGTTGGGGAAAGCTTTTTAACTTGTGCAGCACTATGATCATTTTTATATGATTGTTGTGCAGTTTCACAAGCTGCTGTTGTTAATATTTACTTTGTTTTGGTGAAATAATGCTCAGGTGTCATGATGATGGTGCGCATGTGGATGAGGAGTTATATCCAGCCTTAAATGATGAAAGCAATCCTATACTGAAGAACAAGAAAGTGAGTACAATCAGATGCTATGCGCTCTTATGCCAAGGGTTGTCTCTCATCCACTCTTGATGACGCTTGCACAGGAGGCCTCATCTTGTCTCCTTAAAGCCTGCATAAATGATTCTGTAGAGGCTTTGAAGTGCCTCACTAGTGTAACAGACAAAGCCCTGAGAATTTGACCCTTACCTTTTTTTTTGTCTGCTGAGAGGGATATGAGAGATAAACTTCCTATAAAATATAGTACTTTGAGTACGACTTTTTACCCTAGCTGCTTGTCTTTGGAAGGCATGAGCCCAGTACTCATACAAACACTTTATTGCAACAGATAACTCTGATTGACACTTACTCCTTTGTAGAATTCACACAGCAGAACTGTGGAGTGGCCTTATTATAACTGCTGACATGTTGCAAATACACAAAATGAGACTTCAAGCTCACTAAGTTGCTTTAGGTTTCAATTTATTTTTAGTTTTAGGTTGAAACATGAGCACTTCTGGTGAAGAAAAACAAAACGCTTTGGTTAAAGGCTTAATGTTTACCTCTTCTATTCCAGCTTTTATTTCACCTCTCATATTCATACTGAACAAAGAAATTATAGAGAAACATTACGATGAATCCTATTCTAATTTGTGAAGAAAGTAATGCTTGATTTTATCTCACTGCCTCCTTCTTTGATATTTTTCCCGGTTAAGCTCGTATATTACATATATGTTTTATAGATGGAAGAATTATGTATGCATGCAAACTTTGTATGAATATGTAGTTTTGTTTTTTTTGTTTTTTTTAACTAGTTAGAGCTTCTCTAGGGCCTCTTTTGTTGTACAAGAAATCCTAAAATTTGTCCACATCTGTTTCACCGTTTGATTGAAACTTTCCTTTTGATTTGTCTGAAAAAAATAACCTGCTGATATAAATTCAAAGCCTGTGCTCTGATTTTTGTTCATTATTTCCTAGTGATATGCTGCATAAGCTGAGGGGGGAAACTGTTTGTCCAATGTTCAATTTTTCTGAGCAAATACGTATTCAAAAATGCTCTCCATTCAACATTTGTGTGTTTGATTCCTGCAGCATCGTTGTATGCAGCCAAAAGATTCTCCAGAGAGGACACCTGAAAATGACAGGCGCATGAGGAAAAAATTAGACAAGCTTATGAAAGACCTTGCTCCAAAACAACCTCTGGGTAAGAGGTTGTCACAGCATTGGAATCGCCTATTTGAAACTATATGATGTACTTTGCCATCTAACGATTGTACTTATTCACAGTTACGGATGTGTCGCCCATCATCATTGACGAGGAGAATGGAATAGTCTACAGCCCTGCATGGAAAAGGTCGGATTATATGGCACAGCGTTTGAAAGACATGAAAGACAAACGGGAAAACCTCTCACCCACAGGTATGTGCAAACACAGCTGTACAGGCTGTTGAATGGACAAAGACTTTAAGCATTTCAGCATTTTTGAAACAACAGTTATTTCATGAAAATGTCACTGCCTTTCAGCTTCACAAATGATGGAATCCTGCTCACCCACGGGGCTGAAGCCGTCTCTTGGGAGCACACCAACTGTCTTCAAATTAATGTGTAAGAAAGCTAAATGTGGCCTTCTTGTTATTTATTGGTGGACACCTGCCATTTTTATTTAATTTTTGGTCTATAATTCAATGTAGACAGTATGTTTGTTTGTTTTTTTCTATTTTTAAAGAAGAAAGAAATTCTTTTTCTGTTTCAACATGGGATTTGTAGGACAATCTGTTTTCTAGTTGGATTCCTATTTATAATGCCTGGCTGTATCAGCTAGTCCATTTAGTGCATGGGTCAGACAAGGGACATCAGTGGTGTGTGTTCTTGTGAAATGCACACATTTAGTCTTCTTTTTTTTAATGTAAAAAGAGTTTGAAATTAAACATAGAGGCCTGCAGTGCTTCAGAAGCAACATGTAATCTGGGGAAAATCTGGTGTGTGTTGGAGCAGATGGCATGCAAGAAGGTATCATCAGCCTAAATAGAAATGGGCATTTCAAGGCTGAGCTGAAAAAAAAAAATAGATGTAAGCAGAAACACCAGAGCCCATAGAGAGCTGTTTCACAATTTCACAAGATGTCATGACTAACAATATCAAAAGCTCAAGATGGATCTGTAATAACAACAACCCAGTGTGGCTTTATGGTAGCTTTAATTTTCTCTAAAAGCTCCTCAGAAATATATCCTGCATATCCTTGTTGTTTTTTTTTTTTTTATCTCACTTTAAGAGTAGCTCTCTTCACCAGTCTCTTATTTATTTCACCGCCACCATTTCACAGTGAGAATGTAGCATGCAATCTGGATGTGTGAGCTTGTGAAGGGTGAGCAGCTGCCCGTGGTTTTATATAGTGGTGGGGTCAGTATGAATCATTGCACATCCAGCCAAACACACAGAGAAGTAAAACAATCAACAGACGATGGCTAAAAGATGCACAGAACACTATTGATTTAGAAATACTGCTTCACTTAAAGTCTAAAATATTTACATTATTATTCTCTCCCCAACATAGATGAGCAGTCAGATGAGGACTCCAGTGCTTCTGTGGCTGAGCCTGGTTACTCCCCTGATAAGGAAGAGGGGAGAACGCACCTTGATGTTAAAAACCACGACCATCTTGAACAGTCCCACAGGAAAGACTCTATGAAGCCCTGGCTCTCACCCTGCCGTGATGTGCCAAGACAGACTTCAGGTGTCAAAGACTGTCTTGACTTCGAGGACAAAGAGGATGCAGAAGGGAATAGACGAAAAAAACCCAGAAAGACCTCCATCAGAAAAAAGGCATCAGTGAAACCCAAATCTGTAGACTTTTTGGAAAGTCCCTGCCAGGACAGAAGATCTGACAACAGCAAGAGTCTTCAAAGGGAAAGCAGGCGTTCACAGGTTAAACTATCAAGCCCATCACCTAATAAAGTGGTAAAGGGAAAGCAAAAAATTACAGCAACTAAATCCTTCACAGACACTGGGTCCCATATTTATCCCGACACTGTGAATTCTTCAAGTTCATCAGCTATGTTAGATGATGCTGCAGCTGAAACTGCTCCTCCGTTACAGAAAATGGGACAGAAAACTCCTAAACGAGGCAGAGAGTCACTTTCTGCCATGGCACAATCTTTCTCCCTATCTTTAGAATCTAGAAATGTTGCTTCACGTTCCACTGATGGAGATGATAATGTGTTTGAGGACTTTTTCTCTCCAGCTAATCGCAACCAGAGACCAAAAAAACCTCTTTTGCCTGATCTACCTGTGGACAGCGACATTCAGATACCCTTTGACTTGGGCCCTGTCCCAAAGAAGAGAAAACAAAGGAGAAGTGAAAGCTTTGGATCTGATGGTAAAAAGAAGAGGAAACTGGAAGACGGTCAGAGTTGCAAACATCTCAATCAGCAGTCTGATGCAAGCAGTGAGTCTCAGAGTCATCAACAACAGGATGTCAAAGAATCTCTGCCTGCACTGGATCGTGTCGATGAAACTCTAACTGCCAAAAGGCGAAGACAAAGTACTTTGGCATTTACACGCACCAGCAAATCTACAAGTGACACTGTGAAACAAAGAACAGCGTCGATGCCAGTGCAACCGACAGTGTTGCCAGAGAAGAACACAGTACTGCAGAAAAACTCTGATTTTGATGTTCTTTCTCACACCTTAGAAAGTGAGTAGTAAGGATAACAGTGTGGTTCGAATATTTTCTATATTATTTTTTATCATTATGAACTAAACAAGAAAAGTACTGACATTAGTGTTGGAGCTGTCACAGTGGTGAGAGTTTCTGACTATGTAATCCCTGTGGTCACATGTGATTTCAAAAGGTTTGCAAAATAATTCTTTTTTCGCGAAATGCTTGAATGTTGGATTAGTAATTGGTGCACTCGAGTCAGTCTGAGGGTGGATTTTTATCTCTGGGTGTCTCAGTGACAAGAAGAGTAAAGAAATACATGCGTATCTTTGTAATTCTTTACATGCACTTGGCTTTTAAAGGCCTAATTTGCAATTTAGATATAATGAATTTGAGCTACACACACACGCATATATATTTGTAATAAAATGTCTCTCCCCATGTCTCTATGGGTTTCTTCTGTTTTCATGTTTCTTTCATGATTGGAAAACGTGCAAGAATTTAAGGATTTATTTGCTTGTATATTATTTTTTTGTCTGTCACTACATGAGGCTTGTCAAGCGCAGGCTGAGGCCTGTAAGTCCTTAAAGATAAGTAGTTTTAAAGCTGGATGGCTTTACAGATGGATAGTCAGCATTGATGTATGAACTGATCTTAATTGAAGTCTTTAGTGTTGTGTTGATTTTAAAAACACAATAATGTAGAGCAATTGCATGCATTTAAAGCAGAGTGTGTTTGACATTTTATTGAAAAGATGTGAGCAATATGAGATCTGAGCATTTACTATTTAGGGGTTAGTTATTTATTCTTTTAAAATGAATGATTAATTATATATTTTTTGTTTTATTTCTCACAAAATGAGGTGAATAGTCTGATACTTGCACGGTTTAAATGTAGTACTACCAAGTTGTGTGAAATCTTGCAGTTTTCAAGGTAATATTTTAAGTTTTCCACCAGGTGTAATCATAACAGAGCAGAAACTAACAAAAAACCGCACCTGCTCTGTGATAGTTTGAGTGACGCCCCTCCACTCTTAAAATGTTTGTCTTGTTTTCAGATGTAGGAAATGAATGTAGAGTTGCAGCTGGTTTCACAGAGGTCTCATCTGAAGCTGAAGAAAATCACAATAAGCAAGACAGCTCAGGTCTTCAGAAAATGGTCACCAAAACAAAGGTAAGACAACGTCATGCTTGTTTTGAAAAGTCTAAATGGTATTAATGATCCAATCCTGTAGTTTAGTGTCAATAATTGGATTTAAAGACTTTTATTTATTTATTTTTTTAAATAAATGAACGTAGGTGGTACATTGTCTAGACTGTTGTGGGAAGCAAAATTGGACAGAGATTGCAAAAACAGGATATTACACGTATAAAGTCACCAATTGTGAGTTTTCTTAGTCATTCCAGATGCTGCTGTTACCTGGGAGTAAACAGCTTTAGTTCCAAACCCCCTACTTTTGAATGCTTGTACTTCCTTTGTTGTGCATTGGTACCTGCAAATTTGCACGTTGCCGACTCTGAGACACACGTTGGTGTGACATATTTTCCTCAGTTTTGTGAAATTCTTACTTCCCACCAGTCAGAGTTTTGCATTGTTCATCCTTCCTTCATCACAGAGATACATAAAAGGAAGCACAATGGAAAAACAGACAAATTCTTCTGCAATATAGGAAGCTTAGGAAGTAAACTAAACATCTGTAGTGTGTATGAAATTCCTTTTTAAGTATTTCCTCTGTAAGGTCACTCACTTCCATAGCTGCAGGCGTTTGACGCATCTAGCTAAGACACTCTGTCTGGTCGGAGCACTTCCTGTGTTTTGCCTCTGTGATGGTAGCGTACAACTTCCTTGCTTGTGAAATGCACCTGGGCTCTGTTTTCGTTACACTGGTAACCTCAACAAGCTGTAGCTGACAAAAGCAACCATGATGTCATATCCCCCAGGGATCCTTTATTGGTTAACTTTATCATAGCCTGATTGTCGTCGTTCTTCTGGTCCTGTAAAGTTCATGATGATGGATTAATATCCGCATATTGTTTCAAATTTAATCAGTTCTGGTAAACACAGTGATCCATGATGAGTGGTAGTCTTGCTAATTTTTGAAAGTGCAAACAGTAAACAATGATAAAACTCACTTTGAGAGTGGAAATGAAAACTGTGCAAACGCGTGTTCCTGCTGTTAGACTTAACAAAATGACAGATTACATGTGTTGAATACAAATATTAATACATTGATTTAGAGTTATAACAGATAATTGTTCTCAATAATAAATATATAGGGGTCCTTTGGTGATCCAGTGTTTTTACTTCACATCTTATGGGGCCTTTCTTACACATTCACTTAATCCTTTACTTGTGTTTCTTACCTCACTTTACTGTCAGATCGGGCTGCAACTAACAATTATTTCCATTAAATTATGAATTATTTGTTCTATAAATGGTTGGAAAATAGTTCTTTTTTTTTTCTTTCTTTCTTTTTTAAGTGTTTCCAAAAGCCTAAGATGAAGTCCTCAAATTTCTTTTTTGGCCACAACCCAAATATATTCAGTTTACTGTCTCAAAGGAGTAAAGAAGCCAAAAACAAAATATTCTAATTTAAGTATTTGGAATAAGAGAATTTGGACTTTCTCTTAAAAATCACTCAGACTGATTAATTGTCTGATTAACTGTTAAACTAGTTGACCATTACTGGCGTTATTGATTGAGCCTCAAGCGGTTTCTGGGTGTTTATTGCTTCTGTCACATTTTTACTCACTGGAAAGTCCTGAACCTCTATGGAAACAGCACAACCATGGATAGAAATAGAGAGAACTCAGAACTTGTATGTTTTGCAAGACACAGTTATCATGAAAAGAAAAAAGGTAAAGTTGAATTTTTGAGATTCAGTTAGAGATTGATTCCTAGGTTTTGGTATTCAGAGGGTTAATTGAATAAAGATTTCTTTAAAAGTTTGTGTTTAGGGGTCTGGTGACTAAGGCACTGAAGCTGGATATCATTGCTACATATCATTCCTCCTTGTTCGTTTCAGTTCTTATCATACACTTAAAAATGTATGTGAAATGCTTGAAAAAAATGGTGTCTTCTATCTGTTCCCACTACCTTATAGATGGTGCCCTTTGTAGTGATAAGCAGTTATCTCACATTTTCACTCCCAGAATTGCTATTCGTAATTGCCTCTCATGGTAGATCCATTGGATCTCAAGTTTTGCAGAGACGCGGGACCCTCATCTCTCCTTGATTGTCTGAAAAGCGTCATGTTCACTGCGCTGAATGGTAGCCATCAAGGAGGCCTAGTCATACAGTGAAGAATTTCCTTCATTTGTGCTGGAAGTGTTTGTGCTCAGTGGCCATGCTGCGGTTCACACCAGCTTTGTCAGGGGCTCATTATGTGCAGCTCATTCTTCAGTGCCTGATTCTTGTGCTGCTGCCAGAACATGTCCACTGCATTAGATAAGCCAAAGTCCCTTGTGAGGAACCTTCACTGTGGCTGCCTGTATTTTGACTTGTTCGACTTGGTTTGAAAGACCTTAAAATAAGCTGTATTTCTGTTCCTCTTTTTTTTTCCCCAATCGTGCAGTGTCAACGCATGATAACCTTGTTGTGGTTCATTAACAATTTGGAATATCAAAACATGCTCATTTGATGGAGATAACCACCTCAATGACTTCCCAACTTGCCTTGTCAGGGAAAGTGCCATGTTTGATTGTCATGGGTGTGGCTTGCAGACTGTTTTGGCACCACTGTGCTCAGCAGGCCTTAACCCATGACTTCCAGCTGGGGGACCAGATATCAGAGTGGCAGGAAAGAGCCTGATGATCCTGATTGTGACTGCTGCTCAGGTGTTTGTGTTGATGATAGGTTGCTGGACAGGGGCCAAAGTACGTGGCTGGATGGACCACAGTCATCCTGGTTACAAATTTACAGATCAGCCTCAGTGGGTCAGAATGTGTTTTTCTCTACTCATGGCCTTGATTTTTTTCATCACTATGCAACTTCTGTATATTTTGCTGGATTATTGAAAGCGTTCAGTCTCTGAATAATGACCCGTTTCGTGTGTTCAGTGCAGCATCATATAACAAATCAGAATCACAATGCATACACCCCAAAAGCACAAAATGCATTCAATATCCAAGTGTTTTTTGTTTATTTTTATTCATAGAGGCTATCTTTTCTTGGCAACGTCAAGTGTAGTTTGCAGGTTTCACTCTTTCTGTGTTTTCTGCTTTCTTTCCAAGAAACAAATATAGCCAAATGTGTGCTTTTATCAACACTGTATAGCTGCTCCACATGTATTTGGTTGCCAAATATGTGGATGTTGTTACACAGTACAGTTTATTGTTCCTAAAACAAGCTGTGAAGCTCAGAAGTACGCCAGAAAAATACAATAGATGTGAGAACCTTGTACATAGACACTAGCATTAGTTGAGCTTCATGTTAAAAGTAAATTGTTTTAAAAAGTTTTACCTGTCTCATCTGTTTTGTGTTTTTATCTTTGTTTCAGGTGATGAGATCACTGGTCATGACAAGCATGCCCACTGAGTAAGTGCTGCTTACGTAACTGTTTGTCTTCAGTTAAATACTTTTTATATACCCTCATTTGAACGCATTAATGAGCAATTTAGCAAAAAAAAAAAAACAACTTGTCTTGACTTGTTTAATCATTTGTGTTGGATGTTTCCTACGCTATTCACCTCTTGTAGGAAGCAGCACACAGTCACTCAGGTGGTAAAAGCACTGGGTGGTTTTTCAATTGTGGACAGAGTTTGTGAGAGCACAACTCATGTGGTGTCTGGGGGACACAGACGGACTCTCAATATTCTGCTGGGCATAGCTCGTGGCTGTTGGATCCTCTCCTTTGAATGGGTATGTAGGCTGTAAATGTTTAGCAGCCATTATCAGGTTCACATCTAAAACTGGTGCAAAGGTGTTTTTCTGTCTTTTAATTTTGTTGTCCTTGAGCAGATTCTATGGAGTTTGGAGCAAAGGCAGTGGATTCCAGAGGAACCTTATGAACTTTCAGACCAGTTTCCTGCAGCACAGGTGAGTGGCAGTATGAGTCAAGTGGTACCTGTGAATGTGTTGGTGATAGAAACTCTCTTTCGCTGTAAACCACAATATGTTTCCCTACTTGATGCTCATTCCTTAACTTTTAACTGAGTAAAAGTCTTATGAAAATTAAGTTGTCTCTTCTTCAAGAGCCATCTGGCTCATTAGCATTAAATCAACAGAAAGTGTTCTTCTATTTGCACAGAAATTACGTTCAAGAGAAATGTCGACACTTGTACATTTAATTTGGATACATGTTTTTGTATTGTTTTTTAGTTAGCTTCCTTTTTAATCCTGGAAAAAAATCAAGTTAGTTACTTCTTCTACTGCCAACTGATCATTTAGTCCTAAATTAAAAATGTTTACAAGAAACTTTTTACTTTGCATATTGACTCATTAAATTAATTGTTTAGATCTTTGTGGTTTTATAATCAGAATTATCATTTTTTTGTTTATGTAATCTTCCCAACATAAATCATTTTTTTGCTCTACTCTTTTTTGACACCCAAACTAATAAAGAATTGGAACACCAAGCCAAGGAAGTTGGACGGAAACCTGCTAATTTTTATTGCCAGTCATCCGTTTACAGTCCGCTTGTTTTTCCTGAAGCGTCTTGTGTGAAATGTGGATGTTGCCTCTTCCTGAGATTGTCATTCATGAATCAGTGTCCTCTCCTGCCACTGCGAGGGAAGATATGCAGACCTGATGTAGACAAATTTCAGCACATTTCCTTTTGGAATTGCATAATTGCTTTTGTAGTGACAGACAGAATAGCTTTATGCCCCTACGGCTTTTGATCATTTCTTTTCTCCAATGGACACATCCAGCATTGGGCAAACCACATGCTTCCCTCTTTTATTCAGTTTCTGTGCTTTGTGCTTGGTGTTGCCTTGAGCGGTTGGTTTTATTCACACCTTTTGCATATCTTGTTATATAAAGTAAAGTATATGCGTTCAATTAATAATGTATGACCTTACTGAATTGATACTAAGATTGAAAGACTGAAGCATCCAAGTAATGAGAGGCAAGTAGGTGAAATAGTTTTGCCACTTTCACTTAAACTCAGATCTTTGTAGTCACGTAGTTTCGTGGTTTCCCTATCTCTTAGATATCTCTATGTTAGGCCATGAAAGCCCCTCTCCAGTCATTGATTAAACCTCTAAAAACCCATCTCTGTGTATCCATCTTACATATTTATAAATGATTTTCCACAAAAACAACCCCTTCCTGCCTGAAAATGACTGAGATGTAACTCCAACACCATTGATTTCTTTAGAATGTGCGGCTCTAACAAATCCCAGCCGCTTTCTCCATGCACCTCTGCTTAAACACTGTAAAAATACTCTAAGCTACACAATAGCAGGTTGTAATATGAATGTGCAAACAAAACAAAACAAAAAAACAATTCTGAAAAGAATAATGATACAAGTTGACAGGATTGGTTTGTTTGAGTTGTTCTGAAACAGCCTGAGTCTGAATCCTTGTGTCTAAGACTGTCATCCATGCATTGCATTTTCATGGTGGAAAATGCTCAACCATAGCATTGACTGCTGATTTTGCTCATTATGTGACTTCTAAAATATGTAAAACACCATATGAATGTGTTTGTTATAATATAAAACACTTTATTTTATTTAGTTATTTATTTACTTATTTTTAATTTTTAAAAAATACTTGATTTTTTTTTTCCCCTTAAAAAAATCCCCCCAAAAACACTTGATTTTCACTGAAGGGGAGGTCCAAATCAGTTGCAGTTGTGAGGTGATTGGTCCATAGGGTTATCCCAAAAATATAGATTTGGTTATTTTACACATAAACAGTTTTTTTCATTGATTTCACCCGAACTCGCGATGTAGTGTAATATCCACACATAATGACATACAGATTTTGTGATGCCACGAGGTATAACTGCATCACTATTCTGATGATTCAAATTAGAAATGTGTAGATCAACCTTTAAAAAGCAGCAACAAAAAACACAAGTTTGGAACATGTGAATTTATTATGCATTTTGTACTTGATGAAGCTACAGAAATGGTTTTGAAGAAATGCAGAAAACATTGCGGTGTGTACATCTAACAGGCTGTTTGTTCTTGTTCACTGGACTTAAGAGTTAAGGCGTCACCAACAACTCAGCTGTCTTAAGCTCTCTGCTTTGTGGTTGGCGTTTAATATTCAACTTCACGTATGTAACAGCTAGTAGAACATTACAGCCAGATGCTGCTATAGCCGGAACTGACTGGTGAAAAATTCCCCCGTAGGCCCAGCTTTTTCATGAAGTCTGCTTGTTGTAACTTATTAAAAAAACATTACAGAAATACAAAAAAAAGAATACTTTCCCAAAAACTGCAAAAAAGGTCATCTTAACCTGTTAAAATGTAGTAAAGTACTGAGGAATTATATTAAAATAATGCTTCTTAGTTCGTGTGCAATGAAGTCATTAACTAGCTAGAAACTAGCAGTCAAGATCTGTCGCAGATCTCCTTCATATATAATAAAGTTAAATATCAATCTTAAAATCTACATATAAATTAAAGAAACAAATGTACATACATTCTCTGAAGTAAAACAATGTTATCTTAAGAGAAGCCGTTTCTGTGGCATTGTTACATTAGCATTTACATTTTAGGCGTTCAACAGAAAGTCTTTCTACAACACATAACAATCACTTTGAGCCAGTCGTTTGTCTGCATCTTGTACCATAGTCTCTTTTGTACAATGACATTGGCAGCTATCATTTAAAACATAGTTAAATGGGTGCTTAAGCTATATTAAAATGACCCAAGAAATTAAATTAATATCACATTTCACTCTGGCATCTCCTGTCTGGTTAGCTAGCTGTTAAAATGTATTTACTATACCTATAATTATCTATACACACCACAGGCAGGAGTATTTTCAGTATAGATATTTGACAGTGTCACTTTGACCTGTCCGTATTTCACAACAACCCATTTGATTCAAATTATTAAAGACATAAACATGAACAAAGGTATCTAAAAATATTACAATGAAGTGCTTTGGCTCCCTTGAGAAGTTTTATTTTTGGTTTTGCTGTTTGTTGCTGTTTGTCAGGCAGAATTTCCTCCCCACTTTGTTTAATCGGTGTGATGGTTCAAAGGGAACCCGAGAAGTCCACCGGTCTGATCATCATTGTAGTGGACTTCAGTGAGTAGCCTGAGCCTTTCCAGTAGTACCATTTGATTCCATTGAAGCGGTTGGAGTTTTGCCCTTGCTGGTAATACATCCCATTCAAATTGGATGGGCCGCAGGCATCAAACCACCAGCCTAGAACATCAAAACATTGTCAGTTTAAATGTAATGCTATCAATGCTATCAATCAAAAACAATCTATACAGTGTTGGTTTTTTTGTTTTTTTTTAACTTGGATGTGATTACTGTCTTTATTTACAATATACATGGGAATCTGTTTTAAGAGCTGGACATAAAACGTTGTCTCTCTTACTCTTGGCTGCTACTTCTGTGACCCATGTGTGAACATTTTCCATGACCACAGACAGAGATATAGAATAAACTCGAATATCACACATTTTAAAGCTTCTTTTTAAGCGAAGCCATCTTTGTACGATTTTTAATGCATGTAAAATACGGTTCTAGAAGGCTGTGAATGAGAGTAGAAGCTGTCCAATGTGGCTTCCTTTGTATATTTTATTTATGAAGCCATATATGAGAGAAGCTGATTCAGCTCTATGATAACAGAGTGTGAAAGAGTTCCCCATGTTTAACTGCTCTGTGCTCTATTGTCACATTGTCAGATTCAGAAAAAAAAATGGGATCAGAAAGGATTCAGCAGAAACAGAGATATCATCTTTTCATTCCATGTAGCCTTCTTCCTTGTCAAGACCTACAATGGAAATCAATAACCAACAGTGCAGTCAAGGCTCAGGTGCGTTATGCTAGTAATGGTTGCTGTAGCCTCAATCTGCTGGCGTGAAGCAGAGAGCACAATACAGAGGTCCACATGTTTTTTTCTTCATTTTCTTCGTTTCAGATTTTGCCTCAAGTGACATCTCTTGAGGCGATTTATGAGATTTCCCAGACCCCTTTATGAGACTCCAAATAGCCTTATATCACTTGTTTTTTTCACATAATCATCATCTCTCTCCATCACCTGCAAAGCAGAGCTCCCATTTCAAAGCTTCATGGTTGAGTTGTTTTGAAAGGCATTATACTGAGAGGAGTATCCTTCATTTACATACAGAATGATTGCCTTCATTTAAATGTTTTTTTATTCGATACGAGCAATTTCCGATTCTTAATGACACATCCTGCTTTACTCCTTTTCCTGGCCCATCGCCACTCAGTCACGATTGTGTACAATGCGCCTATGGAGTCCCCCTTTGAGAGACCCCCTCATGGGAAAAAAGGGATAGGGTTAAGGTTTTCATGCTTTCATGGTCACTTGGCAGACCCGAATACAGAGGGAGACAAACTTCTGGCAGCAGAGTCACTTTCAGGGGAATGGAGGAGGACCTTTTAGCTACAAGAGGAGAGAGGGAAAAGCTCTGTTCCCAGGCTATTAATGTCAGCCATTGTAGGAGCTGAATTCCCCAATGAGTTGATCAGTGATTAAGTCTGAGCTAATTGTGCTCTTTGACATGGCCACAAAAGTACGACGGCCCTTAAGATGCCCTTGAAGATTTTTGGGGCAAGTGCCAAGATTTGCGTGGGTGGGAATTTGTTCCACAACAAGTGTCCATCGCTAATTAACACGATTAGTGTAGTTTTCCAAGAAGCAGAAATATTCATAAACAAAAGTAATTTGCAAAAACTTGTTTCTTACCTCCTGTTGTCAGTTGTGAACATTTGCAAACACATTTGTCGTTGTCTGCATCCTTTGTACTGAAATCACTTCCTGGCTGCCCAATGCTGCTTATTTTGCCTGCTGTTCCACTGTAGCCTTTAAGGTGTATCCTGTAGAATGGAAAAGGAAAAATGAAGGAAGAGGAGGAGGAAGTCCGTGATTGCTGTTCCTCAAAAGGCATCGCTCACTTCTACAGTTCTTTGGCCGTAGCTTTTGGGTTTTGTCATGAGGATAAATTTGGGAGCTTTTTCATGCGCATTTATGTCATTTTGGTTTGTTTCTGGTGAAGTGATGTCATATGTTACTGTGCTGTTTTAGTTAATGCCAAATGATTTATATAATTCTATTTGTATATTTTCTTTTTAGTTGGGTGGTATTACTGAGCCAACAGACCAAATTGGTCATTGTTAAGTAGACTGAAGACCTGAAAAGAGCTGTGTTAAATTGGAGCATTTCAAGGTCTGTTTGTCAAATTCAAAGGAAGTATCCATTCCACTCCTAAAATCGGCTTAGGTTTGAAAATACATCAGAAGGTTGTGTTATTGCCAGGAATCGCAGAGTGAAAACCAAGACGTTTTATGTATTTCCTATTTTTCAAATACTGACCAGCTTTATTACATTTTCTTTGGGCTGATGCCAGTACATCAGTTTCAGGAAGCATGTACATGAAGAAGCACCGTCCGGAGGAATTTCTATAATGTGTCTTGCTTTCAAGTACTAGTTTTTGATTAGCATTTATGATCAAGAGCAGATCTTTTCAAAGTAGTTTTCCCAGAGATACATGATAAGACCCTGGGACATTCTGTGAGTCTTGTCAGAAGAATGTGGAATTAAATGTCTTGTGCCTTAGTGCTCAGAGTTAACAACTGCAGAACATTCAGCAGAAAATCACCACAATCACTGTCAGTGTGACCATTGATGTGGTCTCACCTTCGCTGTCGGTGAGGCAATTGTAGAGGATTTACTGGATAATGGGACTGAATTGCAGATCTGCATGTCTCCAGTGGTGGTAGAGAATGTTGTATGATAAAATAATACAGTCAGCCTTGTGTTCCTTCAGCTTCAGGAAGATGTTTGCGCATTAAAGAGACTGCCGCTACACTAGCCTGCCTTTTATTTGTTCAAGGTCAGTTGAGGCCAGTTGATTCATAATATTAACACAGTTGTTACTTTCATTATAGTAACTGCACAGCTTTGAGTTTTCATATGATCCTTGGCTGAAAACAGTTTTTGGAATGTATTCAGGATCGCAGACTGGTAAAAACACTGTTGTAAGACAGAGGCATCATTTGCTGACAGGCTTCTTTGTCCTTGATAACTTAAGCTGCTGGAGCTGTGCTTTTTTTTAATTTTTTTTACTTCAAGCAAAAATCAAGCAAAAATTCAGTACTTGACACTTATTATGAGAGCTCTCTCCCTTAGCAATAAATCTCGGATGATATTAGAACAACTTACTTGTAATTTTGTGCTTCATTGTCAAGCGAAAATTGATCATATTGTGAGAATCCAGAGTTTCCTTCCCAGTCACTCAGCTGGATCCGTAGTTTGTAGGACTGTTGCTTTGTCAGTCTGGAGACAAATTCATTTCCTAACCAGAATTCACCTGAAGGTTCTCCAAACCCCTTAAAAGACAAAAGAGGAATATAATTAAACCTTGCAGAACCAGTGCAGCAGAGCCAGAGAGATTGCTTTTTCCAACAAAAGAGTAAACCAACAGAGGACCACGGCGTACTGCACATTTCTTGGCTGTGATAATTATTCCCAAGAACTAAATATTTCATCAGGATTCACAAAATGGTGTTAGCAAAGAAAACAGTCTCAAATATTCACATTCACAATGAAATGTTGATTTTTTTTCAAAAGATGCAAATTTGAACTGAGCTTGTACTGTGGTATGAAATGACATGAATGCTGTCCTTTGTTATGGCTGTTTGTCAGGACTTGAGATTGAACTCTGAGTGTATTTTTGCTGTGGTTTTAGCCTATTTATGTCCTACTTGACGTTGGCAATGCAAGTGGCTATTTTTGGGAGTCATCTAGATCGTTTTACGATGGCATCTTATAAATACAGTTTCAGATGCGCTGACAGAAATAATAAATACGCTGTGATTAATTCTGATACTTGAATGATGGCACATAGCTAAAATTCTCGTGGTTTTAACATGTTAAGGGACACTACTGGCTTTATGTTCATGAACAACACATTGTGATTGCTTAAGATCTCTTTATTAGTGCTTTCAGTTTGTCCCTCCTTCTTTGGATTGAATTAAGAAACTGCCTCTGCTCTGACTGACAGCGCAGAATCACCAGGTCCTTAATACACAGTCAATGGACCAAACCAAATCTGGCCCCTGCTATCTGCATGTGGAATGAAAAGCGTAGCCTAGGAAATATTTTTTAAAGGGAAGAATTTCTTCTTGATAGCTTTTACCTTTTTGTACTCTTGCCACGTACGGTGAAAGTCAACACGGCCGTCAAAGCGTTTTTGTAGCACTGTCCAGCCTCCTCCTTCTGTCTCCATGTCACAGAAAGCCTGGAAATACGAGTTAAATGGAGTTGCCATGATTAATAATTAGAAAATAATGCTCTGTAAAGAATTCATGCTCATTTGTAATTTGACAGTGCTCTCTTCTTTGGGTCTAATTAAAATAAATGTTATGTTGCAATGAAAGGATGTGGGAATTAAGTCCAAGTCGTTGAAAAGTATCTAAGGAGATCACAGTTTTTGCTCAAGCATGCACATCGTTAATAGAAGTCTGAGAGCGTTTTAATTTGACTACTCCGCCCTCAAACACAATACTTGTAACTGAACTCTTCATCCAGAAGCGTGCAGTGTTCTATTTACAAAGTTGTGTAAGTGAGGGTAGGTCATTGCATGTCTGTGTGCATGTACACGTGCACTGTCATGGATTTATTTAGGTGTGTGCTCACAGATACATGAAAAGTGGTTCTTTCTGATCTAGTAAAACAAGCTCTCTCTCTTCTGTCATTAGGTTATTAACAATCTGAGTGCCTAACCCTCTGACAGCAAGTGTAGTCAAACAGGTGTACGTTACCTTTACCTCTATGGTAGTGTTGGTTAATGTCAGAGTGTAGACGCCACTCTGGGTGTTTCCAGACTTATAGACAGCAGCACAGTCCATGAAAGTAGTCGGAGTGTCTTGCATCATGACAGTTTTGCTTTCTGTGGAAGAAACCAGCCTTGTTAATGTTGCAGCACACAACTGTACAGCATTTCGGTGTCATCCTTTCGTCAGTTCTTGTCTGTTAATAATAAAGGTCTTATTCATTTCTTTAGTTGAATTGTGAATAATTTCTGTAAAGTTGTTCCCTGTGCCTTCAAGTATGCCAGCGCCACCACACGCTGTGGTTTCAAAACAACGCTGTGCAAGACTCTGGTCAATAAAAGGCATATAGGAACTAGTTAGGTACTTTGAAGGGCTCATACTGTACACATTTACAGGTTCTTTTTTTTTACTTTAATATTCAATGAACACATTATTTTTCCCATTAAGTACATTGTTACAGAACATTTTCTGACCCTCTGTCTCTATTTAAGCTTCTGAAAAGCCCAGTTTGCTCTGACTGGTCAGTAGACCTGATAAAAGCGAGGTACCACTGGTTTTGGACTGTAGCACCTGATATCTGAGTATAGGTAAAGACAGTCCGAGAAGAATCGACTTTTGCAAGGAAATGTCAGGGGACTGCAGGGAAGCTGCTCATTTTTTGTTCTTGGGTGTGCCAAACTAGCAGCTAGGCAGTCGTAATGAAAATGTTTTACATGGTGAGGTTGATCCTTGACTGAAGAAAAAGCTTTATTTCAAACAACATGTTTTAAGCATGTAGAGAGCAGCTTTTTCTATATGAGAAAATAACTTCCTTTGCTGTGAACTTTGTGCTTTGTAAGTTTGCAAACCTTTTAAATGCTCACAAAACGATATAGCTCACAAAAGGAAAAAGGATAACCATGATATGAGCTCTTTAAAGACTGGAAGCTATGAGAAATAACTAGCACAGGTCTGTCCAAAAGTAAAGCAATCCACCTACCAGGAACTGGAGAGAGCCAGGGGAGCTGTTTCTCCTTGATTCCAGTTGTACTAAACAAAGCTAACTAGCTGCTGGCTGCAGCTTCATATTTAACAGACTGATACATCTTGCCGCCAAATAGTGATTAAACGTATTGGCCAGAACATACGACGATTCTTTAAAATTACTTTTGCAAGTTTTCAGTGGCTCCAGCTGTCTGGTCTAGAGGTCAGAACTGTGGTTGTGCTGGCAGCTGTGTTGTTATAATACTTGCATGTGTACATACTGTGTATGTGAATATGAATGAGATGCCATATGTACTCTCCCTTTTATGGGTAGCTATAGGATAAAGAAGTTGCACTGACTTGAAGGATTGACTCACCTCGAGCAGAGCCGGCAGAGATGGTGTAAATGAGGTTGTTAACGGTGTCCAGTAGCTCCTGCTGCTGATGCTGTAGGACAGTGTTGTTGGAGGAGACCTTGAGCAGCTGCTGCTCCAGCTCACCGATGATGGCCGTCTGCCTCAGTATCAGAGTCTGGAGCTGCTCCTTTTCGTCTCGAAGCATCTTCAGCTCCACCTGCCTCTGCCCCTCCATCTCCTCCACCTTTTTCTCCAGAAAACTGGGGAGAAGCATTACGCTTAGTCTTTGTTCAGCCCAATACTGCAGTGTTAGTGACCTTGAAAATTTATCTGGGGGTTTTTTTGTGTTTTTTTTTTTACTTACTGTTGGTTTGATCTACTCACCTGTTTTTGTCATTCAGTTTGTTGATTTCATTCGTTTGGACAATTAGTTGTTTTTCCAACTTGTTGGTTGACAAGGAATTTTCAAGAAGTTGGCGCTCTAGTCGAGTTGTGTGATGAATTACCTAAAACCAGGACAACAAGATGAAATGGTTCAAACTGTGTCTCACATGTCTTGTGATAGGTTGTCCATTCATCCACCAGTCATCCAGTACACTTTTACATGCTTTAGATTTCCATGTAAGTGCCTCCTACTGTCTATGTCCAATGGTTTAAATTACCCTCGAGAACAGCAAGAAGATCCTCCAGTAACGACATTTTGCTCTCCACACAGCACCAGTTGAGTTCAACTGGAAATAGGATGTTTCCCAGTGAAACACTGATCTACGAGATGTAAGATTCTCTTATTTTGCATTAGTACATTTCATGTTCTAACCAAATTGTAAGACAAGTTTTAACAATTCGGAAAATAGTCAAAAAGAGCATGTACCATATAAGGAGATATAGCAAGAGCTGTAAATATGTAATATTCCACTAGTTGATCAAGTTCAGCACAAACCCAGTTTGCACCTCTGGAGTGAACAAACAGTCATTTGCAAAATGGAAAAACATGACAGGAAAGAGCAGCCATATTCCAATGCAGCAGACATACCTGAACAAGGACAAACTTTGGAAACCCATGTACTCTCACAGACCAACGTATTGAACCTAACTCTGGGGTTGGGGACCTTGCCACTAATTTCCCAGTTTGGAGGAACTGAACTCAGCAAAAAGCAGGTTGTTTACATGGATCCTAGCTATGTGTCTCCAATGGAGCTGTTGATGTCTTTGAACAGACGGATGTCTGATTGTGACAAACTGATAGACCCTTTCTCTGGGAATACGAGTGTGCTAATAACAGGAAATGCTGTACAGTTGGCTCACATAAGGTCATTGACGTGTAGCCACAATAATAAACTGACGCCATCATGCCTGTTTTTCTCTCTGCTTATTTTTTTAACGCTCCAAAGCTACAATTTTCTTTTTACAGTGTATCACAGAGCACACATGGACATGAATCTCTGAATGCAAAGAACAGGAAGCTTGAATTGTGGTGCTTTTTTCACATTACTTTTAGGCGTTAGAAAAAAACAAATATACAGCCTCACCTGTGCCTCAACATTTGTGAGTTTCCTTGTTTGCTCGGCGGTTTGACTCAGCAGGTTTGTTCCAATTTCAATCATCGTGGCTGTGTGGTTGTGTACAGCAGTCTGCTGGATGTGGACCATGTCCTGCTTCATGCTGTCCTGTATGTAGTTCTCTAGCTGAAATACAAAAGAATGACAATTAGATTGAACATGTAATGACTATTATAATTAGCCAGTAGTTTTGTTATACCTGAACAAAGCTGTGTTACATTACACACACAGAGGTTAACAGATTGACAGCTGGGTTCTGCTATTGTAATGTGGGACACAAAACAGCTCTGTTTTCCAATTCAGGTGGATGAAAAAGAACTCAGACTAGTGGCTAACAATCAGGAGTCAAACTCAAGAACGTCTCAGTAAAAAAAAAATGTTTTACTGTTCTATTGTATTTTGCTTCCTCCTTGTACACCAAATAGTTCACCCTTATCAGTTTTGTCAGTCATCCACATCGCTTATAGACTGCACATATCATCACAAAATATCCTTGCAATGGTGTTATCAAAAAAAACCTAAACCGTAATAACCATCTTAGTTTGGTTGTATTCATATGCAAAATTTGGATGATTTACATGCTTTAGAAAAAGGAAGATGCTCCTGTACCACAGTGAAAGGATGCAGCAGCACTGTAAGGAGAGCTATGTGAATAGAAATTAACAGGACTGACCCATGCAAGGTCTTTTAGGTTTTACATTATGTGCAGTCTAGTATTTAAAAGTCTCCTTGAACTCAAGAATGAAAGAAGTTTACATGGTCTTGTTCGTCCGGAAGGTAAAAAAAAAGAAATGTCTCCTCACTGACGCAATGTTGTAATAAGTTAAAAAAAAACTGTCTCAAGATAGTGTATAACATTTAGAGTTCTGATCTAACCTTGCCCATATCAAACCTTTTAATCAACTTCACGAGATTTGTTCTTATCTACCTAACAGTATCGCCAGATTTAGACGAGGACTAATCATTAAGTTATTTCCTGCATGGTGTTCCTGAGTGGCAATCAGGTCACACGACTCGTAAACAGGATGGAAGTGTTGAGTGAGGAGTTACATCCTTCATGACAGTCTGACTTGTGTGTAACCGTAAACCAGTGTCAGTGTAACATCTTTGTCATCCACACTAAGTTTGCATAATCACTTTTATTATTCCTTCATCAGTCAGTAATGCAACCACAGACAGACGCTTTTATTGTAATTACTTATGGCGAAAGCAACCAACAGATGTAATTAGCGCTAATTTTGTTTGTCTTCCTTTCTTGGTGTCCGCTTTGTTTGTGTTCTTGGATACACACAGATGTGTGGAAGGTTGTCATTGGAGTTGTTGGCAGGATGTCCCACTGACAGTAAATGATCTAATCAGTTGTTTACTCTCTGTGTCTCAAAGGCGTCAGCAAGGAATGACTTTGTTCCTCTTTCACATGAGGCGTGACAACAACTTCTTTTTTTTTTTTTCCTCAGCTGTCATTAGCTGGTGCTACATAAATAGTACTCTCACAAATTAAGTGGTTGCACTTAATATTAATTCATTATTTAATGGTTTTAAATGAGTAAGTCGTGAAGTTTTTCAGTCTTGGTGCAAGGGAAAAATAGCTTTACTTTGATGCTTTAATGGCTTCTTTCTGTAGATATCTCAAATCTGTTCATGAGATCACAGCAGTGTGAAGATGTTCACGCTCTGACAGACTGATTCTTCTAAATTAGGTGGCGCTTGTTTCTTCTCCGAAGTTCTGTATTCTCTAAACTCTTCCATCCATCTACTGACTCATCCATACATCAGTTGACCTGAGTGATTAATTTCTGTTATTACGTAAAATTAAATGTATCACCCACTGGTACATAAATCAGTCAATCTCTTAATTGTCATTTCCGGCTTATTCCTCTGCAGGGACGACTAGAGCTGAAAGCTTGACAACATGAAGTGGACACATTTTACCCTACTGAACTTTTAAAGTGCCTCTCAAGTCACTGATTAAAACCAAAAAAACTGCATTAAAGTTACATACAGTACTTAGATGTTTTTTTCCATGTAAATGATCCTTTCCTGCTTTAAAATGGCTTAGATGTAACTCTATATGGGAATGTGCCTCTCTGTAAAGTCTGTGTCTTTTTCTCAACCACACCTCCCCGCTTGCTGCAGCTCGAGCACACAAGCCCACCGAAGACTCTGCTCAAACACTGTAAAGCTTGACACAATCACAAGTTGTAATATTTGAGTAATTTAGCCATACATATACCAACCAGAGAAACAGTCTAAAGAAGAATAAGAACTTGGAAATCCCCAATCCGCAAGTTGACAAAATTGGTTTGATCAGTTGTGATGTTTCCAACATTTAAAAATAACCAGACTGATATGTTAGCATGGTAAAAAACAAAACTTGACCAGAGGGGTTCTTTAATCAAAATTTAAAACATGGTTTAAACACTTCCATATGTAAATTAAAGTCCTGCCGAAATACTAAGCTTACCGCTACTGCAGCAGACCAACCTGCTTTAATATTTTCACTGTTCAGCTGAAGTAGAAATGTGGGTTTCATATTTTATTTGTGATGACACAAGTTTTGAGAGAACTCACTTGTCTATCACACTTAACAGCTTGTTGCTTGGAGTCTTCGGGTCCAAAAGCTGTTGGCCACAGCACAGTTGCCTGCTTCTCGTCTGATAAAGTTGACCTCGAGTACGGCATAATGTTTCAACACAATTACTATAACAATTTCTATTATAATCGTCTGGTCGTATTCTTTATGACAAAGTGTGAAATAAATTTTAGGAAAGAACATTAGTGTTGGGAGACATAACTGTTAGCATTGCTTTAGCACATAATATATGCAATATGTGAAGTGAGTCAATAACTAAGAAATGTTTTGGCTCTGCCTTCCTTTCACTTCTTTTTTTTTTGTCCACCACAAGGTTTTATGGCCGCCTTTTTCTTCCACGCCTAACTATAACAAACCCTTTTCACACTTTGGCTGTGATTTCTCTTACATTTGTTCATTTGGAGAAGTCACAGCAGAAGAAGATACCAGAGTCCTCCTCTATGTACAGACACTGATGTGAAACATGTAAAGTATGCTGATACAAGTGCAGCTAAATCTTCAGTGACACCTCATTATTCCGCTGTCTTCTGTGCATATAACAAATATGTAACCTGTCAGTACGTTAGATGTGCTGCTGGGCTTTGTAAACCATTCAGTTGTGTTGGGAACAGGCTTGGATCGTCGAGGCAGCACTTGAGTTTTTGTCTGTGTGAGCGCAGTTGTCTGACCTCTCCTGTGAAACGGATCAGAACTTGTTTTATGTTACAAGACGGGAATCGTGTGATCAAGCTGTGAGATGCTTTTGTCTCGTCCCTCCTCGTCGTGTTTTGTTGTGATCATTAATCATACTCGTAAAAGGGTGAGGAGAGGGTTTAAGAAAAGAAGCGGCTTACTTCTTCTGCTCAGACGAGTAACGGGTCAGCGAACTAAAAGGAAAGTATGCATCCCGCGTGTGGACACCTGCGTTGACTCTTTGTCAGTCATCGAACCCAGTATGTGCTTTTCTACTGAATAAAAGTGTCCCACAGACTCTCAGCACATTTTAGTCTTTGTTTCCAGCTTCTGCTAATCAAAATAGATCCATTTACCTATTTAAACTGATTTTGCGTTTTTTGTTCAGTGAAATGGTTTCATTACTAATTTGTGGAATTATTCAAAATTACTGATGACAGAATGTTGAATAACAAAGACCTTGTGCTTTAGTGCAAGCTCTGAATTACTTGTCCATCACCAGAAATGGGTACGTTTCACACAGTAATTTCACCTGCAGTAGTGTATGTGAAGCTTTCACATGCGTTTAGGGGAAACTGTCCAAATTAGCCATTTGTTCAAGTTACTTGCACAATGCTACATAGTTTTTTGTGGGTTTTCTTGAAAAATCCAGACCCTCCTTGGCACAGAAAATAGGAGTAGAAGTGAGAATCTCTCCTCTGTCACCCAGGCTCTTCAGCACATTTTGTCTTTTTAAACATCACTACAGTTTTGTTTTGTTTTTTAGAATGCCTACATAGACTTTTTTTTCCCATTTTCAAATCACTGTGATTGAGACAATCATTGGTATTAATGAGAAATCCCGTGTGTGACACAACTTTACCTTGAGCAGCCACTGTGTGTTATTCTCCATGGTGATCTCCAGTTGTTCCAGCCTCTGAATTGACTCGTTGTTGTCCGTGGGTCCATCCTTTTGCTCTGGATAGTTGTAGCTGTTGCTCTGGGTTTGGCAGTTTTCTTGCTCAGGCAGCAGAAATGTGTAGCTGCAAGGGCCGTTTTGGATCTGATATTGTCTCTTACCAACAGCACTGTATCCTGTTCCCAGACCAAGGCAGAAGCTTATAACTAACAAGTCCACATTCACCATCTTCATAGTAGAACTTTTCACCTCAAAATCTTAGTACAGTTATATCCCTTTGGACTTCCAGGGTTTCTTTAATCTTCTCTCTATAATTGGATGTCTTTTCCCAGCAGCATCCAAGTGTAAACGGTTCTCTTGAGGTTCTGCAGATTCCTTTTATTACCTCTCTGTGGTAGGAGGAGAAAAAGCCATCAGGAATTAGAGGTAGTGTGTCCTTGGGTTACTGGTGCCAGACTGCATGTGCTCGCCTTTCATCAAGCCCCCCAACCACTTGCTAAAGTGGTTTAAAGTCGCTAACTGTGAGTTTAAACCACTCCCCCCCTCGCTGTGACCAGTCACTGTGAAGAGCAGTGAAGTGGAGATTCCTTTCAGTACACACTCGCGAAACAACACACAGGAGCTGATGCACAAACTACACATCTTTCACTACATCCTCCACAATACCCACATGTTTTTTTGTTGGGTTTTTTTTCTGCTCTAGTTGAACTGCTACTCAGGATGCAGCTGTCCACCTTCAGCGCACTCTTTGATAGTAGCAGTGGCCATCCCATTCATTGAAAAATATTTCCCGGCCTACGACAAACACACGAGCACCTTGAATGGATATATATAAAGGACAAAAAAAAACCCTCCATTTAAATTATATTATTAATTATTTCCTGCTGTGTCCTTATAAGAGGCTACATCTATATTGGACAATCTACTGAAATCTACTGATTTTCTCTTTTTTAGGCTTTTTATATGTTTTTTTCCCCAACAAACTAAGTTTACTTGACAAGTTCATAATGTCAGAAAACAATCCAAAATTCCCAGCTCTTCCTTTTGGTCTCGGGGTCCATAAATTTTCATATCATCTGCAACTGGTACAAACTAAAGTGGCCGTTTGATGACCTCTAAACCACAAGATAGTCTTGGCTTTTTTTATTTGCATTTGCTTCAGGGTCGATTTTTGCCATTTTAGTCCAAATGATCTTGGCAGAACTTTGAGTCATCAGTATAATGAAGTACGATTTGCTCCTACGCTTTGAGATCTCAAAAGTTAGGGGAAAATAGTTTTCCTCTCTCATGAAAAATTACTTTGTAAGTAAGTTTAGACCACTCTGTTAAATTAGTGATTTTGTCCAGTTTTGAATGTGTGAGCTGGCTGTGGGTGTTTTCTGTATCATGGCCCATTCATGTCCACACAAGCTGAAAATAGCACAACAAATAGTGATCCCACACAGATTTCACATTTCATTTCAAGTGTGATTCTGGGCAAGTTTAAGTGATCGAACTAAGAAATATGTTTCTACAAGAATGAATGTTTTCATGACCAATAAATCCATGTTCTGACGTTAAGTAGAATTGAGTCTTCCCAGACGTCTTTCAGAACAACATGCCTGAAATGCCTGTGTTAGTGACTTGTTTGTCTGTGGCTTAAAGACGTTTACTGGAAGATTAGGGGCCTGCCTCCAAACAGCATATAATGATGCAGCTAAATACAAAGTTTCCTTGTTATAGTACATATCCTGCAAATCATACATGAAAAGTGTGGGATTTCCTCATCTTAGCATTATCCCAACCTGACCAAATTTTTCCAGTCAGTAAAGTTTGTCTGGATTTTCTTTGACATTGGAGAACCAGCTGCAGGTGTGCTGTCCAGGAAGGGATTTGTATTGCACACTGAATAGTTATTCTGCCATCATATGACCACATTTTGGTGTCAACTGCACCATATTTCATTCTTTGAGAAGAAAGCCTCAGATTGACCCTGTGCAGTGATATAGAAATACCAAAACAGAATTGTAGGAAGGAGGCTGATGTAATAGTTACTGTAAAAGGGAAATGCAGCATATTTAAGGCACGTTACTTAATAGGAAGGGCTTGTCATCATTCCAACAATATTGACTTTTTTCAATTCAAACAGTAGGTTCATCTGCACCAGTTTTTGTGTTTCCGTCTGCTTCACAGTGATTGAAAGCACAGATGAGGAAAGAACATGAACAGTGATTTAATTAAAAAAAACATTACATCCAGGGACTATTCATTTAGTGAGTTATCAGTGAGCAACATCCTATGTATAAGACACACTCAGACAGCTCCCTCATACTCCGAGCATGTGTAGCAGCTGCTGGACTGCCGAGCACACACTCTGTCATTATGGAGAGTTGTTGAGCGCAATTTGTTCTTACCTGGTTACAGGGCTGCACAAGCTGTCTGCCTGACTTGCTTGTGCTGCCTTTCTGCTCACTGGCTGCACACAGCAAGAAAAATGTAATTGCACTGAATGGCGACAAAGCCATTGATTGTGTTGTCAGAGATAGAAGGTTGGATTTTTCATGTGAATGACAAATATATTGTTGCTTGCACAATAGATTGCAACTAATCTAAGCTGTGACAATTTCAAGAGTGTTTATCAGTAAAAGCTCATTACTACTGGCATCTCTATGACCCATTCATTGGAGATTTGAAAAAATCTGCAGTATTACTGAGGCAATTCAGGCTCCAGCTTGCAGCCATTTGATTAAAAATAGGTTTAGAGTCATATTACAGATGTTTAAAATAGTTATAGCAGATTTTAACTATAAAATGTGGTAAATGACAATATGCAATGTGACCGGGATGTCTGGTAGAGATGAAACTGCAGCACCACCTGGCTTGACAGAGCTTTACACTGAGCTTTTGCCCACTGCTCAACTGCCCGTTGTGTACATTTACTGTTTTAGGTCACTGTGATTGCTGTCATAATGTAATTTTCAGTAGCAACAGGCAGCTGTTTTCAGCAGTGCAAAAGCTGGAAAAAAAACCCATATAGATTACCTGCGTAGTGTTAGAAAGCATGCAGACGCAATTAGCAACAACCTGGTAAACATAGTGGAGCATTAAGCAGCTAAAGAACCAGGTGTTTTCTTCAGGAGATGATGGAGACGACAGTGTAGGCCATAAGCAGCAACAAAAAAAAAAAAAGAAGAAGAATTTTAGACTTAGTCTGCCAGAAGCCCAGAAACATAACAAACAAATAATAAGGTTTGCTCCGTACCTGCTGGTTATATAAATAAGCTACTTTTACCCACATGTTCACCATATCCCATTAAATGGGGATGATGTAAATGCTGCCTGCAAGCAGCCAAAAAATATATGCACACACCCTTCCCCCCAAAGAATATGTCTTCATTTCATAATTAGGTTTTTTTATGGATTTATTTTATCACGTCACTTTACATTCCAGTGGTGTTGTCAGCAGCTGCTCACGTTTCAACCAATCACGACTCCCACCTCATAAGAGAGCAAGTAGGTACTGCTGCCAGATGTTGTGAGGTAACATCTGAGAGGAAAAAATAGTTCTACTAATCATCTGACAAGCAAGGGCTGCAAGGTGGCAGGTTGCAGCAAGAAGATCGCCGGTTTGCGTCCCGGTGAGGACACCCGGGATCTTTCTGCATGGAGTTTGCATGTTCTCCCCGTGCAGCGTGGGTTCTCTTCGGGTTCTCCAGCTTCCTCCCACAGTCTACAAACATGTTGGGGTTAATTGGTGATTCTAAATTGTCTGTAGGTGTGAATGTGAGTGTGCTTGGTTGTCTGTCTCTAAGTGTAGCCCTGTGATGGACTGTTGACCTGTCCAGGGTGTCCCCTGCCTTCGCCCTAAGTCAGCTGGGATAGACTCCAGCCCCCCTGTGACCCTAGTGAGGATTAAACAGTGTGGATCTAACTAGCTGCTTCTATAAATAAACAACGATAGTCACTAAACTATTTTAACGTTGTCACATCATCTAGCTTATTTACCAGCCTGGCTGGCTTGTGAGCTCAGATTGTTAGTCAGCACTAAAACGAAGAGCCAGCGTTGGTGAAGACAACCTGCTTAGTCAGCTTTGCACATGTGCAGTCTTGTTAAGACAAATAAATAAATGAAGATGCTCGCTTCTGTGCCTGTGTTGTTTATTTGCATCAGCTGCTTCTAGTTAGTTGATTTAGAATTTCTTTGGCAAGGGCTAAGCTAACAAGGACTAAGTGGTTAATTCTGGAAGCAATTAGAAGCGTAAGAGACAGATTTGGGTATTATAATAACACATTATTAGATTACACAACTTTAAATCTCATTATGTATTTCCTATGTATTTAATTTTCAACATATGGGGCTATTGTTGTGTCAGCTTAAGATGTACACTGAGATGTGGGTTGTGGTAAGTTATCTTTGTTGCATCAGTAAAGTAGTTATGACATAAAATGCATTGAACACACCACAGTAAGTACATGACAGAGTGGTGGTGGGGACAGTTAGTTCAATGAAAATGAATGGAGGGCCTATGGCCATGACAGCATGGTAATTTACACATCAAAAATCTTGACAGAAATGCTTTCTGTTGAAATTGATTAACCACTTTTACAGTCCTGCCGGTGATGTATTTGAAAACATGGTGATGTTGTTTGTGTGATTTATACATAGATGTGCTCGTTCAGCTCTTTCTTGTGCTGCACTGTGTTTCTTATAGACCATATAGACCATATAGTTTTCAATCATTCTCTCTAAAGCGGGTTAATGCTAACCTGACACTGCCTCCTGATTTCATGAAGTAAGGTGAGACTTGTGTGAACATTGACAAACGACTAAAAGCCTCAACACTTGCTTCCAGACATTCAACGTTCAATAGAGCAGATTGCCCCCTTTAATTTACCGTCTGACCTCTGTTAGATACAGAGCAGAGCTGTATTGAGAGTTTGGAACATCACTCACCAAACACAAAAAAAGCACACCTTTGTAGTGTATTCACATTCACACGGACAATACTGTGAGAACAGTGAGGGCTGCAGAAACAAAACCAGGCATGTGAATTGGCATTGTTGCTCATCATCGAGTTCAACAGCAAGTCAAGAGTTATCAAGAGTTAATGTGATTCTTTATGTAGGTATTTCAGCTTAGTTATAAAAAAAAAAAAAAAAGATCAGGTAATTAAAATAGCTAAACGTCAGTTGATGTTATTCTACTGTAATAAACTGTAATAATATTGAGGTTTCACATTCAGCAGTGGCTTGAAAATATTTACTCATACTAACAACAGCTGCTGCTGTTTAAATTGGCTTTCATGGCACAGTCAGTCTTTCAGTGGTGGTGTTCCAGCTTCTGTTTTGCTTTTGGCTGTGAGGGTCTGCGCCTCACAGCCCAGGTCTTAAGCTTCTGCTGTAGCTCCAGCAGCCACCTTCAGGCTAGTTTCAGTACTTCAGTGGTGAAAGGAGCTTGAAGGGCTCAAATCTGAGGCTGTGATGACTTACAAATGAGGTTCTTCAGGGTTAATATGGGTACTTCAATTATTTCAATTGCCCAGCAGGAGATGAACTGAATTTGAATTAAATTAAGTGTATTCAACAGTCACAATGCACTTATATTATCATCAATACAATGTAAATGTGAACAAAATTCAGTCCTCGTGTATATAAGTGTTATGCAGATTGATCTTCATCATGGTGAAATATTGTTTTCATGTTTATCCGAGAAAAGACCTGTGACTCACTTAAGATACATCCGTGAAACATTTCCTTTTGAAACATTGATTCAGTAGAACTGCAACATTTCCCGAAAATCTAAGCACACAATGAATGCTGGGAAGTATGCCAAAAACCTAAACGTTTCAGACAGATCTAATTTGACAGAGTAGTGAGCAATCAGCAGGACATTAATTAAGCTTCAGTAAATCAAACAATTTGAACTCATGATTGTAGTACAAGTTTGTCTATACACAGCCAGGTGTTTTCACAGGTGTGTGGGTATACACATATACTATATATATATATATATGCTGTATTTGACTTACACTTACGCTCATGTATTTAGACCACAGACACTTTCCACAGGAGACAATTTGACGTGTTAGTCGGTAAATTACGGATGAAAATACCTAAATTAATGAAAGTTGAATTGATTTAGCCTCTTCTTCAGTTTCAGGGTTCCACTGGCATGACTTACTGGGGCACTGGAATATAATATTAATGTTATTAGCAACACCTGTGTTTGTTCCTGTCAAGTCAACAGGTCTGCCTTTTTTTTTTTTTTTTTTAACTAGTTCAGAGTTTGGTAGCATCTTGTTATTCCATCATCACTCAACTCAACTTCAACCTGACTCGAGGTTTAATTAATCAGAGCAAGTGACAACGTGTTTGATTTTAACTTTGCCTGATTTGCCTGATTTGCCTGATGATTAAATTCTTCAGTGAAAGCAACACTCTTTGGAAAATTTGTGCAGGCAAATGTGGAAAGCTTTTTTTTCTTTTAAAGTGTCATTGAGTCCGGACTGTACTTCTGTGAAAACTTTGCATCAGTATCGTGTTTAACTATTGTTTCCTCGTCCCAGATCTGTCGTCTCCAGAGGCACCTGTCCGCCGGGGAGCACCAGCAGGACCTGTTCCAAGGCCAGCCAGCCATGTTTGTGTCCCAGCACGCCCAGCCGCCCGCTCAGAGTCTGGTGGAGCTGATTGAGCTCTGTGGAGGGACAGTCTGCAAAACTGTGCGGCAGGCTGGCATCTGCATAGGGAAGTACAGCGGCAGGAGACCAGAGGGAAGCAGGATCCTGTCTGAGCAGTGGGTGCTGGGTAAGATATGCTCTGCTATGCTATGCTATGTGATAAATAATAAATTCTTTCATCATGACACGAATAATTGTCTCTCTCATTTTGTTTCAGACAGTATCACACATCTGAAGAAGCTCTCATATGATAGCTATGACTTGGAATGACAGCTGCCGGATTTTTCTTTGACTGTGAAGTTTAGTTTTATGAATATTATGCTGGACAGTACCTCATCATACAATATGCTCTCATTGCAGCCACACAGCGTTCCTCTTGTGCAGGTTTATCAATTTGCTTTGCAAATATGTTCAGGGGCTTTACATAAATTCTCACAAATAGTCTAATTTCAAAGACTTTTAGTTCCTGGTTGCTATGGAAACCTGTTACTTCTCAGGACTATCGAATATTCAGAAATGGTCGACTGTGAAACATGGAAAATGGCTTTGACAGTCTGTATGTCGATCCCTTATCGTTTGCATTTCTTTCAATAAAGTAGCAACCACTACTGTGTCATGGTGTGTTTTTCACACAAGACTGTTTTTAATTTCTAACAATGTGATTTTAGAAGGAATTGCTGAGCCACTTCAGGACAGTGAATATTGTATGCTTATAGAAATTTTTGTGATGTCACTTTTAATAATAAAAAAATAAAAATAAACATTTTGATTTTGAGCTGTGGTTCTGTTATTTTGTGTCAAATGATTAGGATTTGAGAATCAAGGTCACTAATGAACACATTCTACAGACTTTCTCTAGACTAAAACTTGGGATTTATTTAAATGTGTCTGAGTTTTTTTCTTTCTTTACAATCATAGCATAATGAAAATACTGCCCTTTCAACAGCTTGATTTCGAAAACAGATTAGTAAGATGGTTCAGTCTGACAAGTGTATTCAGAGTTCACTTGGCATGGTTACTCAGTTAGAGATGATAAATAAAACCTGATGTATCACAGCTTGTATTCACTGTTTCTAATTACTCAGCAGAGATGCAAAGAAACAACTTTACTTGAATACTATAATTAAATTGTGCAGAGATTAAATGTACCAGAACTATACGATATAATTAGTCATTTTTACAGTTGTTACTATTTCTAAAAAAAATAAAAAATTCTGCAAGACTTTAATATGATAAAGTATAATGCACAAAAAGAAACCAACAGAACAGTGCAGTGAGTCCTTAAATAAGTGAAGAACTTAACTGCTGTGCATTTTGCATGTAAAGTTTACTGGCCTCCTTGTTATTTTACCTACGTTTAGATGTCAGTTCATAAGGCCGAGGCTGGCAAAATAAGGAACTGTAGCAACATGTCACTTAGAATAAGCACAGTGTATCTGATAGTATACAGGACTATCCCTCACCTCTGTTTTTCTTGATCTTAACTGTGGCTCTAAATCAGGCAGGGTAATTACCGTTACAATAATGATGAAGGTTCCTAGCCTTAATATTGAAATTATTGTCAGGTTAAGTTGTGTTTTACCTTGTTTTTGTAGGGTTTTAATCCTCAACATTGAAAGTACTCTGGTAAATGTACACCATCAATAACACACTGGAGTATTAACCTCAATATTTGAACTTGTTAGGTCAATTTAAAATTGCAATCTTATTATTTATTTATTTATTTGTTTTTTACTGGGAAGCAGTTTGGCACAACAGGGTGTGTTGCTTTAAATGTGCTATGTAAATAGCAGTGACTTGACTGATTTTTCAAAATTTCAGATACGTGCAGTCTTTGCTGTTTAAATGTCTGTTCATAAGGCTTTGTAACAATACTTGTGCATTTGCATTCTAAGTATGATCTGAGTTTATTGTATATCGTCCCAGATAGATAAATGTAAGAATATAAATAATCAGCATGACATAGTGCAGAGCAGCTTGTGGTAAATGTGTAAAAATCGAGGCAAGTGCTGCAGTAAAAAGACGGTTCGGTCCTTTAATATCAGAACATACGGTTCCCATGGTGCTCCATCGCTCATTGGCTGCTCCGTATTACGTCTCTCGGCCAATCAGCTGCGTCGTTCTTACAGGGTGTCATTACGTAGGGAGGCGTGTGTGACATTTGCTGCAAGAAGCTAGTTTGTGAACAGCTAGCCGGATAAAGATGAAGAACACAGGAAGGAAATAGAGAATATTTTTCCTTTTTAGCAGCTGAGCTGATTTTCGGGTTGGACTTTGTAACCGTTCCCACGTTAGAGAAAGCAGTTTGTGTCAAATGTAGCGTTGTGTAAAACTTCCTGTCCTGCCGAACACGTTTATTAGTCGGCTAACGCTTTTTCATAACTTATACAGTAAATGCAGGGAGTTCGTGCTGAGGTCTTGTTCTGGTTCGCTGTTCTGAGATGTTGATACTAACCAGATAACTGTAGTTAATTTTATATATTGCACTATGGGTTCACGTTAAGCTGACTTGGCAAACTGCGTTTTGCACACAAGGTTAAAATTAGCTTTAGCCAACTAGCTCCTCACTCCCTTCTTGCTGCAGCTTCCTGACTTTCTTATGCTGACTTGTCAGGGCAGGTGTGCTGAAAGTAGGCCAGGTGTGCTGTGGGACAGATAGGGTGCACTGCAACTTAATCATAGTGTTCATTGAGTGTAGTCCAGCAGTATACTTCAGGGATTTTTGTGGAGCCAGAGGTGGAATCATGCTGCTGTCTTTGGTTGTGCACACTTACTCGCTGCGGTACTGGTTTCCAGCCACCATCATGCTGGGAACAGCACCAGCCTATCTGTTGTCATGGGGGCTTTGGCGCGCACTGTCAACTGTTTTCCCAGCGAGTGTGTATCACAAGTTAGACGACCGACTGTACTGCATCTACCAGAGTATGGTCCTGTTCTTCTTTGAAAACTATACAGGAGTTGAGGTGAGTGATCTTTCACTTCCTGTTTGTAGACTTACAGAAAATGTGTTTGATAAAGACTGAACTGATGTCAGCATGACACCATAACAACAGCTGCCTCTGAATGTCTATGCTTAAAGACTTTGAACTTGCAGTAAATATTGCATTTGGAACCCAGGATATTGTGTTTGTTGAGGGTTTCTATATATGTTGAGAGTCTTGCAAAATAGTAAATGTAAAATGGTCCCAAGCTGAAAAGCAAGATCAACCAGATGCATGACAAGAAAGTCTTCATTCTTTTGCCACACCTTGCACAATTTGTGTAACAGTACTTTGGAGTGTGTGGGCGAAGACAAACAATACTGGTGTAGCTGATAAACTTTATCTGTGATATGCTTTTATTAATTCAATAAACTGCCTGCAATGTTTCACCAACGAGAGGCTACATCGGTAGATTGTTCTGTTTAAAAAAATAAAAAATAAAACAAATCTCATGGGTTTATTTTAATGGGCAAAGTGGATTTTAACTGGAACTAAATCCTTAACACAGTTCAAATATTTACCAAAACTAAATAAATGTTTAGAGCACTGTGGAAAAGTTTTGCAAACCTGCTTTTTTTCATTTGTAATATCTTTACCTTGCTTTTATTTCTTTCTCCGTAGATTGTTATATATGGAGATATACCAAAGAACAAGGAGAATGTGATCTACCTGTCAAATCATCAATGTACAGGTAATGCATTTGAATATGCTGCTTTAAAAGCTTAGTCCAGTGTGAAGCGCAGTAAGAAATATCTAACCTCTGCTTTCCTTGCAGCTGACTGGATCATTGCTGACATGCTCGCCATCAGGCAGAGCGCTCTCGGTCACGTCAGATACGTCCTTAAAGATGGACTCAAGTGGCTCCCGCTTTACGGATGGTATTTCTCTCAGGTAATGCTACTGTGTGAGTATGAGAATGTCATTTTTTTTTTTTTTAAGATGTAAAGATTAACCTGAATCACATTCACCCATCACACCTTCTCATTGGGTGGCCTTTTTCTTTCAGCATGGTGGAATCTATGTGAAGCGAAGCGCAAAGTTTAATGAGAGGTCGATGAAAAAGAAGCTTCTCACTCAGACTCAATGTGGGGCACCAGTAAGTATACTTTATAAGCGTTCTAAATTAGTCTCTTGGCTACATGCTTGTCTGTTCTCTTCTGTAAGGTAGAACAGAGGACAAGACGAGGATGTAAAGGGCAGATCTCAATGTCTTCAAATTGAAATTCATTTCAAAAAGTTCAGGTCATTTTAAAACCGTGTGTGTGAATTTAGCAAAGTTCATGTAAGTGTTGTAGCATCACTAACATCTGGTATTTATTTGTAATCTCATGCCACATCTATAAAATAGTGAACTTATGAATAAACCATCAGCGTTAAAGCTACAACAACTTGTACGAAAGGTGCTTGATTGCAATAAAATGAATGAATAGTTTTTGTTCTCCAAAAGAAATACTTTTTATTCAACATATAGTTATGACTTTGACATAAATAGTTTGAAGCAGAACGTCTGATGACGGCAGCACCAATGAGATGAAATGGAGAATCAGACATTTGGTGCAGAAAGGTTCAATTGCAGTGTGTGTTATTGTGTCGAAGGGGCTTTTTTTCTAATCGCTTTTTTGGATTTGACTGTGGGGGATTAGTGAGGAGTGTGTGTGTCTGTGTGTGTGTTTCACTGAAATAGTCCTGGTGACCCAAAGCTACAACTGTGAAAGCTCTATTGTGAAGTTCAGTGCTCAGAGTTGATCAGTTGTCACAATGACCACAATCTGGAAAATAATAAGACTGAGGTTGGGAAGTCTACTTGAAATCTAGTACTCATGAGTATAGACGTTCTTCAGTGTTTCAGCTCGACTGAAATAATCAAATCCCACTTGGCAGTTGGTGCCAGTAATTCAGATACAAGTTCCAAATGTAATTAATTGCTGTAGAGATGTTGAAAAAGATGATTTGCAGAAGCTAGAGAAATAATTTTTTTAATATACATTATCAGTACTTGTCCTTATGTAAAGGATCAGAGGGGTTAAACATGCTGGTAGCTGTTGACCTTCAACCAGGCGAAGGACACAATTTAAGACCTGAGTAGCAGTTTTAGTCTCCATCACCAAAACCTCAGTTTTCAGCTCAGTTGCAACTCAAACTGCTTTGGTATGAAGCAATGAAAACAGTGTATCCAGTTTTCTCTGTTGCATATTGTAAGTTCAGTATAATGTTGTGTTTCCAGGTCTCTTGCCCAACAACATCTGTAAATGTTACAATTTTATTTTTTTTTGTCCAGTGCACTAAGAACTCACACTGAAGCTTTCATTTTATGTTTTTCTCCCACAGATGTACCTTGTCATCTTCCCAGAAGGAACTCGGTATAATCCAGAGCTCAAGAATGTTATCGCAGACAGTCAGGCTTTCGCTACAAAAGAAGGTAGAGGCAGCAAGGCAGCCATTTACTGCTGTACTGCTACATACTAATTCAATACAGCCCACTAAGTCTGTAAGACTGCTGACTAAGTTCTGCTGTGTGACCTGTAGTCACCCTTGCAGGCCTTATTAAACTCTTGATTCCAGTTGGGTTTTCAGTTTACATTGTGTATTATTTTTTTAGAATATTATATTAGAAAAGTTATGAACTGTGTAACAATGTGAAATTTGTGTAGAATTGAAGGGAAGAACTGGATTATAACCTCAAAAACTTATATAGGTATATTAGCTGTATAATATACTTGTCTAGTGCATTAAATATTCATTCTTGTGCAGCTCAAGTTTTTAATGAATAACTTGCTGGTTGATAATAGTAGAAGTAGTGCTCACTCATACTACTATAGAGACTGTTTTTAAAGTGATTTATTTGTGAGGTATTTTCGTACCACGAGGAAGTAAAATGAACTGAATTACATAGTGCTTGTATTCTAGTAGAATGTAGTTTTTCAGTTTTATAACTAAATACGTGACATGTTGCATCTGCATAATTATTATGACGCTATTGTGCAGCGCGGGGGTTTAGGTCTGCTCACAAACTGCATCGATTCTGCAGAGATTAAGCCTATCTCTGGGCCACAGCTCTGAATATCACCTTCCCCCATTAATCCAAATAAATCGCTCTGGAGAGCCGACATGTGCACATGACATTATCTGCTATTAGTGAGGTATTAGTGAGCGGAGGATGGTGCGACATCCAACATTGAACAACAGACTGTGTGGCACTGAAACAAACACAAGCATTCACATAGAATGTCGGTGTTTTTTAAAACCATGCATTTTTAATTTATTTAGAATATTTTGTGAGGGACTTTTGCGCTTATTTTGATAGCAGACAGTAAAGAGTTGACACAAGATGAGGTGAATAAGAGGGAGATGTCATACAAAGTTTCCCAACCAGACTGAATTATATGAGTTAAAGCTCCATCATCAGGACACACTGGTATTGTAATTTTAAAGACTGGCTATCAATACCACTGTTGCACAGGCTGATATGGAATGGTTTATATTCACACATTATTCATGAGTTTATTAGAGCTGTTGCATGTTTTTGGCAGGTCTGGCTGTTCTGAAGCACACCCTAACACCCAGAATGAAGGCGTCTCACATAGCCCTCGAGACCATGAGGGGCCACCTGAACGCTGTGTACGACATCACAGTGGCCTATGAGGGAACGCTGAACACCTCCGGTCAAAGAACACCTGCACCATCGATGCCAGGTAAGCAGGCGCTTGATCTTCCAAACCAGAGGTTCCTGAAAATGATGCACATCAGACCATGCAAGACTTTGCCTCATAACAACTTTTGGATTTAAGCCTGGTCTTGCGGAGGGATTTGCATCCAGATTTCTTGCATTAATGGGTTAAAAACAAACAAAAAAAAAAACATCTTTCTGGTGTCTGCAAATAGAATGTAAGGGAAGCTGTAAAAAAAAAAAAAAAAAAAATATATATATATATATATATATATATATATATACAAACAATTTTGTTGTTTATTTGCCTTTAAACAGTTCTGCCCATTCACTGCTGTTTTTTTGTTTTAGTATTCATGCTAGCAGTAAATTGGTGAAAACAACACGTTATTTTTCCAGCTGCAGTCCTTATTAGCACCAAACATTGAAATGTGTTCTGTATCTGGATATCCTATGTGGATAAAGAAGCATATGTGCCAATGCAAGGTGTAAATGCAGCAGAATGCATGCGGATCAGCCAGACCACATCTGGAGGTGGGTAGATTTGCATTGTAATCCGAGTCAGGTGTAAATGCAGTCTAGTGCAGCTCTAGCTCTTCCCTCGCAGAGAGGGATGTAAAAATGGCATTGCTTTGTTTGTCCTGGAACTCGCCACCCTTGTTGACAAATCCAGCAGCTCTGCTAAGACTAATTTCCATATTGAGATTTGATCGCTAACGAGAACCCATCTTAACACCGTGTGTAAATTTAAAGGTCAAAACAAAAAGCAAGTTGTAGGTGTCCAGTTTTGCCACTAATGACCACACACACATGAAGTATGTTTTTTGATTGGATCCCCATCAGCCCCCGTGTCATATCAGCAATTATATTTTGGGGTCCACATCATGGCTGCAACCCAATTATCTTCATCAGTGATTATTCAGCCAACTATTTTCTTGATTATTAGATGAATCATATGTTCTAGAAAGATTAGAAAAATAATGAAAAATGTCCATCTCAATCCTAGAGCCTAAGATGAGGTCATCGAATGTCTGAGCAAAACCTTAAAATTTTCAATGTCAATTTTTTTGGCATTTTGCCTGAAAAAAACAATTAATCGGTCCCAAATACAGTTGACAACTGTTGTTGCGTTCTACCAGTGGGCTGATGGATCGTTTGTTGCAGCTCTGCACACTTTTTAATGCTTACTGTGCAGTTGCTGCCACCGGTGTTTATCAAAGCTGCCCGTCTAATGAGAATGTCCCCTGTTTGTACACTTTTGCAAATGTTGCCGTGTTTTTTCATCAATTATTTTGGTATTTTTTGTCAAACACTGAGGACAACTCTACAGGACACACATATATTTATAGGGAGCATGTGGGAGGTGGGACTGATACAGATACTCTATCATTAGGCTCGCATTATTTTAAAGCAGAAGCTTGTAATTGTAAAATGTACACGCATAGAGAACCGAAAGTTGTTAATGAAAGCTACTGTATGAGAATAAAAAGTTAATACAAGGTATCCAACTGGACTGAAATGAGCAGTCGGCTTCACTTTCCAGCAGCCGGCTTTTGTGGAAAGTTCTTGAGTTTGACATCTAAACATACAATAAAAGTAAATGCAACATTTCACCCACTGAGCAATAATAATCTAAATAAGGACACGGTGCAATTTCACAGAAATTTTTCTGTAAACTCTTGTACTTCTTCTAGAAGGAGAAAGTGTCTCTTTATATCAGTGCATCGTGTGCTGCTCTTTTTCCTCCTGCACTGTGTTTGTCTATCTGCTGCTGCAACACTGAAAATTTCCCCGCTGCGGGATCAATAAAGGTTTAATCTATCTATCTATTTTATATATTATGCATGATAAAAGGTCTTAGGTACAAAGTCAATAGTACCGTGACAGACTGAAAAACATCATCAGAAATTTTGAGTGCAGCCTTTCTATATATTGCTTTGAAAAAATTATCTTATAAGAAAAGCGTTTTTTAATTGGGGTTTATTATTGCGGGGGATTTGTTTTGTTTTTTTTTTCTTGGAGCCCTTAAGGACATTTTACAGCAGATAGAAATACAGTTACTGACTGTCAGCTAACAGCGTCTCCATTGTCCCTCTTTCTTGTTTATCAGCGTATCCAAAAACACACATCGTCTTATCAACCCTGCAACCTTGTTTACGACAGAATGACCCGATATCAGAGTGGTTAGAACACATACAAATCAAATGTCCGGTTTCATTCCCAGCTGTCTGAACCATTTGCTTCATGTCATTCCCCTGTTCTGTCTCCCCGTATTTCTCTCCAATGTTACAGTCCAAAAAAAGGCATAAAATGCCCCAAAAATAACCTTTAAAAAACAAACTTGTGTACAACCCTCCGGTCCTCCGGCAATTAATCACAAAGCAAACATCACCTATTAACAGCCATGCCTTCCTGTAAACAGCGTGACTCTATGTTTTGAAATCTTTGATTATTCTGTCTTCCCAGTTGTTCGACGAGCGCTGTTTGAATGTGAAGAAAAAACATCCCGTTTCAGTCAGGAATAAACATCGATGTGTTTCTAACAAACAGCAGAGAGAATAGGAAAGCATTCCTCTCATCACGCACTTCCTGGCCTCATGTGGTGAAGGTGACTTTAGTGATTTCACAAGGAGGTGGAAGTGACTGGAGGCTGCTTTCACGCCGCAGCTACAAGAGTCCAAACACTGACAAATGGTTCTCATCAGTATGAATCATCTCAACCCATTGTGATGGAAAAATATTAGACCCGGAGGTGTGAGAGAAACATCCCTTCCTTATGAACCAAAGCACACACATCAGTGGTGCAGGGCTTTTTGCTTGAATTTTTAACATCACAATGCATGTTTTTCTCCAGTAATGTTTGTGTCCTGCATGCGAGACAGATGTTTGAAAAATCTGATTCAATCCTATTAGAAATTACTGTTGAGAATAACGATTTTAAACAAGTACTTTAAGTTGTACTTCTGTGGTGAGTAATCTGAGTCAGTGTGTGGCTAAGGAAGTTGTCTTGGTGGAAGGTAATCATGTGGGACATGAAATTTAGAAACACAACTTCCTTTAATTTTGCCAATAGTTTATGTGATTACAGGAACGAAATTATAAACTTTAAATAGCTTTTTTCCATGTGGATTAAATATCTGCGTCCAGTGTGGGAGGAAATATGGGCAGCTAAAGCGATGAGATGAGTTAGCATACTTCTCTATCTTCATTTCTATATGTTTTAATTGAAACATTCAGTGCATTCTATAACTCAGAAAGTATAAATTCTTCCCTCCAGTTCTCGCTATATAAACTATTGCACCTCTCCAAAAGCTTCCTGATCTCCTATTCATATGCAAGATATTAAAGATTCCTTCTGTCTGATGTTCGGGTTTGTTAGAATTTATTAAAAGGATTTCGATCGTGAGGTGTTGTTTGTCTGAGCAAAGAGCCGAGTTCCTTCATGTGTTCCAGGTGGTTGTTTTTCAAAGTGTGTTTTGGAACATTGTTCTGCTCAAACCCACATGACCTGCAGTGGAAGCTCAGCTTTCTTTAGCAGATCCAGCATTGATTTGTGAAATGCTTTAAGAGTCTTATAATGTATTGCTGCCAAATACAAGTTCAGACTCTAAGCGGCCCAGAAAACCACAAACACTTTCCCTAATGCAAGCATGAGGAAGGAACACATTAACAGCCTCGTATCCTTAAGAACGACTTGTTTTAATGTGTGTTTTCGTACAAACAGATGCATTTATTTTCGTGTTAGTCCTCCTGAGTGTCCGTCTCTCACTGAGCTGCCAGCGCTCATTAAAGTGGCACATATTGTGTGTGAAGGTCAGTTTAAATCAGTGCAGCAGCTGATGGAGGTGCTCTCTCCGCCGCTGAAGCAATCTTTCGCTGCTGACTTCGATCAAGTTTCCTCTTTTGGCCGCAGTGCCACATTTCCTGATAATATTGCATGTTGTGGAAACAGGAACTTGAAGGTCTCTGGGGGTTCACGTGTAGCCTTGAGCGTTCACACTTGGTAACATTTTTATGTCTGACCTTCTCAGACACTTTGGTTTTATTTCTTCGCTCAGTGCCCTGACGCTTTGACTTGACACTGAAAACGTTTTAACTTACTTACTGGGGGGAAAAAAAAAAGATTAAATTGTTCAAAGTAAGGCTGACACAGGTTTCATGTCTCTAAACAGATATTTAGTTTAATCGTTTTTCTGTTGCGTCAGATCGTAAATTGGTCTTAACTGATTGTTCTAAGGTAATTTACAAATGGTTTTCTTATCCGTTTCTCTTTAAGTAATCAGTTATCGAACCAGCTTCTTTCTTACTCCAGCCGTTACTTTCATCCACCTAGAGGTTGTCGCAACGTCACAGCCGCTCCACTCCATCACTGTCGCCTCGTGTTGATTTTTAAGTGCTTACTGTACGTGCGGTCGTGCTGAAAGGCTTTTCCTGTTTTTGTTTAGTCTCTTTATTTTTTTTTTGTGTTTGACAGAATTCCTTTGCAAAGAATGTCCCCGCATCCACATACACTTCGACCGTGTGGACATAAAGGAAATTCCTTCAGAGCCAGTGTTTTTCCGCAGGTGGCTGCACGATCGGTTCGAAATCAAGGACCGGTAAGTGTGCGTGTGTGCGGGCGAAACAATGAATCATGTTGAAAATACATGTTATCCACTTTCATGTTCCATGTTGTTTTCCACACGCCACCATGTGTCTGAACTTCTGTGTGGAAAATAAAAGCATTAAATTCCATGATATGAAAATCTGATTATGTCCAGTGTAGACCAGTGAAATGTAGTAAAAGTACAAAAAAAAACATCTGCCACAAGTTTTCAGTGTCCAAAACTGAAACACGTTTAATTTGTTGTTGTATATAATAAAGACAGTCAGCTACTATTTTGCTTTTTAAATTTAAAACAACTTAAGCAGTTAATTAGTTCTCTTTTAATTGACTACTCTATTTATTGACTGACTATTATAGTGATCGTACAAAATAAGCAAGGGAAAACAAGAACAACTGGTAATGATTACCAAGCGAAGCAAAAATAACAGCAGCAGAGTCCCTTGTGTTTAAAACCAGACAGTTTACAGTCATTTTGCCACATAAACATTAAAATAAACATCTTTTGATGTTGGACTGTTGGATATCGACTTTGGCTTTGTGAAAAATGCGGATGGCATTTTTATTAACTTTCTGACATTTAATGCAACATTTATTTTAATTATGTTGTCGTGGAAGCAATCAGCATATTGATGCATAGGAAAGGTCCATGGGTCATTCTTGGAACTGCGGAGGCGTTTTGAAGCGATGCTGTTGTTAAAGATACAAGTGGTAATCTATTGATCTCAACACCACGCCAAGCCAAGCAACAAAAAAAAAAGCCCTGACATGATCTCTGTGCCGTCTTTGTGCTGTAACTGCGAGAAAAAAAAATCCTGATGTGAACTTTTGTCAGTTTGTTTCACTTTGTTGAGCATTTCTCCGACAGGCTGAATTCCTAAGAGAGTTATCTGTCTTTTTCAAAGGCTGCTGACAGACTTCTACGAATCGCAGGATGCCGACAACATTCGCAGGTTCCCGGGGGAGAGCAAACATTCTCCGCTGAATCTCTCCAAAACCCTCCCCTCAGTGATAATCTTGGGGGGACTGACACTGCCACTGCTGCTGACAGAGACCGGCAGGAAACTGTATGTGAGAACCTGGGTGTGCGGGACTCTGCTGGGCTGGCTGTGGGTGAACGCTTTTCCTTAACGAACAGGCCAGAGGCTGCCACGACGACGACGACGAGACGCACAAAGGACCTGGGAGAGACGGTGCCATTATTCCTGTATCGCTACAACACAAGGTGTGTTGCAGATGCAGAGCAGTATCCGATAAGAGGCTCAGAGATTTGTCTGTCCCACTGTTGACCGGAGATACTGAGAAATGTTAAGCTTTTTGTGCTACTCTTTCTCTGATATTATTTGGATTTGCAGCCTGAAATGATGAAAAAAAAGAAAAAACACACAAGAGCGGATTTGTTGAAAAGTATTACTACTCCTTTATCTCTACTATGAAATAAAAATAGCTACATATTTCTCTTAAAATACTTCCCCCATTATCAAATTTAGCCAAATTAGTATTGTTGCATGCCAGTTTTTTTTTCCATAAATCATTGGCCAGTTTTAAATCTGTTTATTATTTTTGAGAGCAAAGTGTGCAGAATACTCAAAAAACACATTTAAAGATCAAGGTCGGCTGTATGTAACCGACGGAGCACACTAGCCTACCGATGATGCATCATTAATTATTAAGTGCACTGACTCATTGATAATGGTTGTAATGTCAGTTTTTTTTTATGCCAAGTCCCATATCAGGAGGATTATGCACTTTTTCATGTAATTTTTTTTCTTTTTTCCCATCGGTAGAACAAAAATAAACAACATGCCGTCCTCTGTAGGGCTCATAAACATGACACCAGCTGCATTGTTTACCATAAATCTTCATCCTGACATCACTTTGTTTTTTAATGACAATGAATGTAGCCGTAAGAAAAAAAAAGAAAAAGAAAAGTTCATTCATGCATATGTAAAAGACACCCATAATAATAATAATAATAATATCCTTTACAAATACAATATGTTGTACATTTTTAACCAGAGTCTTTGTCACTAAACACGTGCAGAGCTCACATGGAGGAGTGTGTGTTTCAAATGAAAATGTTCTACCGATGTAAAATGTAAGTTCAACCTTAAAATGTCAGTCATTGCCAAAACCTGGTGTATTTGCCACGATGTTCTGATAAGAGTGTCTCTACATGTTTGAGTTAAGCAATAACTTGTTTTATTGCCAGCCCTGATGACAGCAAAGAAACTTAATGTCTGTTTTCTCTTGGATTCTAGAATATTCTCATTGTTTTTCTTTTTATAAATGGTTTATTCAGTTTCATAACTTTTATATGCATTTCTTACTTTGAATATCATGTTACAGTTCACATGATGAAAGTATCTACCTAACAAAAGAAAAAAAAAACTGACGAAGCCATGTTAACAGTATATCACAGGTTCCTGTGCACTCAAAGCCATTTGTATTATAAACATCACTGTATTCTTAAATGCACTGTATGTCCATTGTTGTTTACTATAATGAAACCATTGCATTTTCCACGAGTCACTTTACATAGTTGCCGTCTCGTCGTCCTCTAGAGTTAGTCCGAGATATGTTTTCCTCATGTGGATGGTACAGTAATCTCACGGTTTTTACATGTCGCTCCGATACCTCACTTGAATAATCCTTCCTTGTTCTTAAAAAGACCCTTGTCAGCCATTTTATAGTCATTTTTATCCTGACAAGATCAGACTGTAACTCATCAGGAAATTCTGTGTAGACAGTATTTAAATGCCAACTGTTTTTGGAAACGTGTGCCTTCTCTTTGGAGGAGTCGGTCCTCAGCCGTCTCTCAGAGGGCCACAGTGGCTCTTTTCCACCAGGTGACTGCATGGAGGCTCTCTGCTGGAGCTGCTGCTCACTGCAGCATGTGGTCACATTGTCTACAGCTCATAGTGGCTTATTTTGCTCTAAGAATGCATTGATTTACACTTTTTGAGGACTATTATTAAATGATGAAACCTTTAATGTGTGTAAGGTATGGAAACGGGGTCAGAGTGAAATAATAAAGTGGTTTTCTTTGGGGAGAGTCTAGTTTTGACTGCTGTTTTACTGTCATCAACACCATAGATCACAGAAATGCACAACTATATCCATGTAGCACCGGCACAATGTTTCACTGGTGGAATTGTTCTCATTGTGGAGCAAGCGCTTGTTAATCTGCTGCGCATGAACCTCCACTTTAACAATGCAAGGCTGCATGGTTTCCTCAAATGGAAAAATTGACATGTCTTACGCACAATTCTTTTATTTAGACGGACGTATATTTATATCATGTTTGGACACATGATCAAAGCTAGTATTTGAAAAGGAAGTCCCACAGGTCTAAGGGCTTGAGCCAACAGCGGGACAGATCGTGCAAAGATTAAATTTTCTGTTGACCACAAAGCTCATCATTCTACTTACTGATCTCCGTGCACTCTGTATAATCTGACTGCACGTCTACAGATTTAGCCTTCAGATCTAATGTACACAAATGTAGGGCTGTATTGAAGGTTACATTTATATATTAGGACAAGTTTTACATAATTTAAAGTGAGTTTAAAAACGTGACAGTGGGCAGTGGTTGAAAGTGCTATGAATGTCTTGGTCACAGGCTGTTGGTGTTACACTGCCACCTATTTGACAAATTATTTCACTTTAGTAGATTTTACAAGGTCACATTTCTTTGGATTTACACAGGCCTTCTATTTAGTTTTGATTCGCTGTAGATAACTTTATTTGCAGTTGATGCAAACTCCAAAAACAACATTACATAATGTCTGTGTTTTTTTATGCCATATCAGGAAGATTACATACTTTTTTCATGTAAAGTTTCTCCATCGGTAGAACAAAAACAACATGCCGTCCTCTGTAGGGCTCATAAACATGACACCAGCTGCATAGTTTACAATAAACTGTAATCCACACATCAATTTAACATCAAATGTAGTCGTAAAACAAAACGTTCACTCATGCATCAGTAAGACATCCATATTAATATTAATGTGTTTACAAACTACAACATGTTTTACATTTTTGAGCAAAGTCTCATGTGGAGGAGTGTTTGTTAAAAATTAAAATGTTCCACTGATGTAAGATTTAACTTCAACCTTAAAATGTCACTCATTGACAAAACCTGGTGTGTTTGCCACAATGTTCTGATAAGAGTCTTGATGTGTTTTAAGTTAAGCAATAGCTTGTTTTATTGCCAGCCCCGATAACAGCAAAGAAACTTGATGTCTCTGGATTCTATCCATTATCTATACACCGCTTAATCCTCACTAGGGTCACGGGGGGCTGGAGTCTATCCCAGCTGACTTAGGGTGAAGGCAGGGGACACCCTGGACAGGTCACCAGTCTATCACAGGGCTACACTTAGAGACAGACAACCAAGCACACTCACATTCACACCTACGGACAATTTAGAATCACTAATTAATCTCAACATGTTTTTGGACCTTGTGGGAGGAAGCTGGAGAGACGGGGGAGAACATACAAACTCCACGCAGAAAGATCTCGGTGTCCTCACCAGGACGCAAACCGGTGACCTTCTTGCTCCGAGGCAACGGTGCTAACCACCACTCCACGATGCGGCCCTTCTCTGGATTCTGAATATATTTAGATTTTATTGTAAACAGTTCATTCAGTTTCGTAACTTTTATGTATATTTGTTACTTTTAATATCATGCTGCAGTTCACATAATGAAAGTATCTACTATTTGTTTATACGTGTAAAGTGTTTCATGGAGATGTGAAGATTATCCCATGAAAATAAGTTATGTTTTCTATGATTGTTTGTTTTTTTGTAGAATAAATAAATTCATTCATTCATTCATTCATTCATCCACAGTAAGGTGTAAAGGCCTCATTTACAATGTACCCAAGTAAGAATACAAAAGATGTAGTCACACAAATAAGATAAAACAGACAAGAGACAAGACAAAAATAGTAAAACAATAAAATTATTTAGAGCATTTAAGTCTTGAAAACAAATGAATAAACTAAAACAAGATTAAATTAAAAACCTAAATAGCTCTAAGAATAAAAATGAGTGAAACTTTAGACTGTTCTGCAGGTTATTCCAGGTTGAATGTGCACAGTGAGTAAAACTACATTTTCTCAACCCAGTAAGAACATCCTGCAGCTGCAGCATAATCCAATCATCTGTATGGTAAAGGTCCACATTAAACACAGTAATGAGATACCGTAAGAGGGTAGAGAACCAGTAAGGACCTTGTAAATTATTAAAAGCCAGTGTCTATTACGTCTTATATGGAAGGAGGGCCCCCTGACCTCAGCATACAGCTCACAGTGATGAGTATTGGGATTGTCACCTGTAATAAATGTTCATTCAGTGATACGTGCATAAACAGTCTCCAAGAGATCATGAGTCACAGCTGATGCATGCTTGTATAAAATGAAATCATCATCCAATACTGATAGAAAAATTGCTTCAATAAGCAATCTTCGGCAATGCGGTGGAAAACACGATTTCTTCTTGTAGCAGAAGCCACATATTTGCTGTAGTTCAGTCACCAGTTTGGACACATGATGTTTGTGATTGTGTTATTTCCCCAAAAGACGGAGTAACTTTATCAAATAATCAATATGAGCGATATTAGAATCAACATTTAAAATAAAGCCATATTCATAGTAATATCGGGAGCAAAGCTGTAGTACTTACATGGTAAAAGGGAAATTTGTGTCCAAATGATAAATTTAAAACTAATTTTATGTCGAGAAAAGATAAAGATGAATTGCGAATAATACTTTCCCACTTTATCGTAGGTCAGCGAACGCAGCACAAACACAGCACATGCGCATTAGGGTTTGTGGGCAGTAACGAGGAAGTGCAGTCACGGATTGAAGGTGTCTAACTGCTTCTGCTCCCTTATTGAGATTCCAGGTATGTCATATGTACTAAGAGGAACCAAATAACAGCGTAAAAGGCGTGTGAGCACAATACGTACTTTATATGAAGTAAATTATTAGCCTAAATACGCGTGTACGTGTTTTCCTGCAGCCTTCTTCTGGTGTTGTTTTGTATTTTAATGACTAAAGGGCTCACAGCGACATCTAGCTGTCGATCAGGATTCTTGCATGTGGACTGATTATAGTACGCGAGTTTAATTCCTGCAAAGTTTTAAAGTAGTAATTGTTGGTGTTATGGTTTAACTTGTTTTTGTTAAAGCTTGCCAAGTAATAATTCAGTCTAATGGGCTCTTATTTGTTGAAGAGTTGAACAATTGGGGATAAAATATTCTGAGGAGTTTTGAGATTAAGTGTCTGCTCGCGAAAGGTTTGGAAGCTTTGCTGTTTAAAGTTCAATATAGGTACCTGACACCTTGTCCTGTGTTTTATTCACAGCTTCGTGATGGCGATAGATTGGATTGGATTCGGCTATGCTGCTGCCATCGCTTTTGGAGGATTTATGGGATACAAGAGAAAAGGTTACACATCCTAACTGAACACAGCGTGCAAATAGTGTTATTTTCTGACTCAGAAGTTGTTGTATTTTTAAAAATCTCATTTCTTTTGTTATGGTAAGGAAAAGGATTACATTTAAATTGTGCACAGAAAGACCCTGAGCTGATCGTCAATCACTGACATAATCCACCCCCTCATTAGGTGTGGCTTTAAAGGACAATAATCAGACAATGTGACCAGACGCTTTTGACCATAAAAGGCCTCCTTAAGATGCACCTTTGCCTAAATGGTGTGGCCAGTGAACAAACACTCTTTTGACCATAAAAGGGTTCTTCATTATGCAGCTTTTGTGAAATGGTACACAGAAGCTCTTCTGACCAAAAAAGGCCACCTTGAAAAGCGTTTTTAGTCACATGACTTGATGTCACTCATGACAAGAGACAGATGAGAACAGGATATTGGTATGCTGGATGCTGACATGTCAATTAGGGCCACAGCCAGGCCCTTGAAGGTCCACAAATCCATCATTTCTTGTCTAAGAAATCATTTCATACAGCACCTGATGAACGTGTCCGACACCATGATCTTGTCCCCCAGTATGTCCAACCAACTTGCTCGTTAGGAAGCATGGGACAATATTCCACAAGCAACATTGACAATCTCGTGAACGTTTTGTGTCACGAATGTGTGACTCATTACTGACTTGTGATTTCTCGTCCATGACCCCACTTTCACCGTAACCACTTCCACATTGTTGAGCTGTTGTGTGTGGGAAAAGCCAACAGTTTTTCCTCTGTGTTAAGAAGAATACATAGAATTTAATAATAATGTTACATGCTGCTTTTATATTGTTGTTCAGTATATATTATATACAATATAATATACAGTATATATTGTTGTTCAGTGTATATATTTTAGCTTTGGCAGAATATTTAATAAATATTTAACCCTCATTATCTTCGTGTGTCTCTGTTTTCTTAAAGGCAGTGTGATGTCCTTGATGGCCGGTTTAGTTTTCGGCGGATTTTCTGCTTACGGGGCCTTTAATGTCTCTAATGACACAAAGGACATCAAGGTCTCACTGCGTAAGTACACCTAACTTCATCCTTACATGCAAAATTTTCATCAGCACTTTGTAAATCACAGCTGCAAGGTGACGCAGTAAGAAGGTCGCTGGTTCGCGTCCTGGTGGAGGCACCGAGATCTTTCTGCATGGAGTTTGCATGTTCTCCGGTTTCTCCAGTTTCCTCCCACAAGTCCAAAAACATGTTGATTCTGAATTGTCCGTAGGTGTGAATGTGAGTGTGCTTGGTTGTCTGTCTCTAAGTGTAGCCCTGCAATAGACTGGCCAACCTAAGTTGACTGGGATAGCCTCCAGCCCCCGGGGTGGTGTATAGATAATGGATGGATGGACTTTCTAAATCAGAGAATTTCTTTAAATTTCAGCTACTATCTGTAATTTTGCTTTTCTTTTCAGTTGCCTCAGGAGCCCTCGCAGTCGTCATGGGAATGAGATACAAGAAATCTGGGAAATTAGTGCCTGCTGGGATCATGACGGGGCTAAGGTCAGAGTCATACGTGCTTATCATGCAGGAAAAATGATTGAGCAAATCAAGCATTGTGAGACCTGTTATTGCTGATTTTGTCATTTTTAATTTGCGGTTTCTTTACTTCCAGTTTGTTGATGGTGTTCCGGCTCTTGCTGCTGATCATGGTGTGACTGAGAGAGCAACTCTGAGCGGACCAAGGGCTCTCTGGCTCACAGTGAACAAAGCTTTGTTTTAAAGGAAACATTATTTCCTCTTATCACACTAAAACAAGTCCTATAGTTTGTGGATCTTCCCATTGTAGTACATCTCTTGCCAATTTTCCATAAATCAGTTTTTTTTTAATATGACCCTGTGTATGAATGTAAAGCTCATGATTTGTGAATAATTTCTCAGTATTTTTCCCTCTAGCTACATTACTGACAGCACAACAGATATATCTGAGCTTTGTGAATGCCTTGCAGCGGGTTTTCTATGTATTCTACTACATCGTTTGTGCAGGCTGCTAAAATACAAGCTGAAACATTCCGGATTAAACAACTAAATCTGCATTCTTGTCTGCTTTTGAGGGAAAAGAATTAAAGCTAATATGTTTGCAATTTTTGTAATAATATATAAACTAAATAAACGTGATTTTGTATTAAAATGACATTTTTCTTTTTGTGTACAAGGAACAAAGACACAGCAGCTTTCAAATATTCTTCAAAAATTAGAAATTTATTTAGTTCAAATCATCACATTGGAACAAACATATAGTGTTAGACATGATTACATAAATTCCTCTCTTGCGAAATAGATCCGTTCTTCTGTGCTACATTAGTGCAGTATTCATTTTAACATAAGAAATTACACATCATTGATTCACATGTCATATATGCAATGTCTGCATGCTGGCTGATTAGGAGTACCTGTGTGAGAGATGTACCGGATCTTTTACAGAGTTTATTAGAACTGAATGTTTAATTGGAACACCTCTTTGACAGTCTTTGTGTAGTTTTCATCTGGTTGCGGCTTCCTCTTGCTGCCTGGCTGCAGAAACCTATGAAGGGCCGGAATACTGAGCATCCTGCCCTTGAAAGACTGGAGGGAAACACAGAAAGAGCACTGAATACAAAACCCAGAACTGGATGCTAACAGTGTACATCAAGAAACGTTCTTTTTATTGTTGTTGTCTGTTTTACCCTGAGGCTGTCGTACTCCTTGAGAATGTCACAAAATTTCTCTTCCAACATCAGGATGCATTCAAACAGCAGCACATCTGCACAGGTGACTCTACCTCCCACCAGGTATACAGGTCCGGTCACGGCCTGAAAGAGTTGGTCAAATACCTTGTTTTACTATCATCATCAATCATCAACAGATCAATAGTTAATCTTTATGGCCTTTTAAGCAAAATGAGCCAGTTACTATGCAACACCTTTTCAAACACAGGAAGGTAGCGTTCGTTGGCTTTGGTCTTGACTTTCTCAAGTTGTGGTTTAGGGTCTGCACAGAAGGGCAGGATCATCATCATCTCCATTAAATCCATGAGTCCCTCACAGTGCATGTTGATTCTAAAGGAAAGCACGACCATTTATTTATCTGCAATCAGAAGAGGCTTCCATATTTGCACCATAAAAAGAAACGGATCATACATGGCGCGCTCTTTGGGATCTTTCCCGTGGAGATTGTACTTCTCCGCAATGTACTGGAAGATTGCCTTTGTCTGGACAAGCTTCATGCCATCGATTTCCACCATGGGAACCTGCTGAAACATGAGCGATCCATCTATGGAGCAAACACAATAGCAGGTAATCCAGACTGCCACTCCTAGTAAAACATTAATTCACCTTGTATGCTATATCTGTGACTACAGGTCAACAAGATACTGGAGAGCTTCACGTCAAACGTACTGCCTCATTCTAGGTTACATCATGTGTGGGTGGAAGTTGACAGATAAAATAAATAAAAAATGGACAATGAGAGCATGTGACTTGGATACGGGCCAGACAGAGTCCACCCACAGACATCATGTTACCTCATGAGACCTCTGCAACCAACTCACCATTCAGGAGTTTCACATACTGGTCCCGGCTTGTCAGAAACATCTCATCATACTGTGGACGTTAAATGACAGTAGATTTAGTGCACATTCAGGAGGGCTGGGAAAACTAAAAGAGAGCAAATAAAAAGAAAAAAAGAAAAACTTACCTCTGCTTCTGCAAGGGTCAAAAGCCAGCGAATTGACTCCATTTTCCCTCTTCCATTGAAGTAGTGCAGAACAGCTCTTTGAGACATGATTATTGTAGTTTGGTGTTGAAATCCGGAGAAACTGAAAAGAAAAACAAAACAAAACGGAAAAATATAAACAGTTGCACGTTACTGAATAAATAAATGCTGATAAATGCGCTGCTACTTCGTGATAAGTTTGCTTACCTGTGCAGCTGTCAGCCGTGAAAGAATCAAGATAAAGAGCGCAGAAAGTAAAGTTTACGCGATTATATAACATCGAAGTCGGGAGGAGGAATGTGGAAGTCTCAAGGGGGAGATTCTAAGTCTGTGATTGGTTGGTTCTCGCCAATAGAAACGTGGCTGATTAACATATTACCGAGATGCATCATGGGTAAAACACTAACTCGCCTTTTTGATGAGTTATTTATCGGCAAGTTCCGCAAAATTATCGGTGTTGCTTGTGTTAAATAAGCAGGCTGGACGATCACCACACGTGACGGCAAATAAAACAATACGTGACACCGTGACAGTGAACGTCTCCCCGACCTGGTGCAATATATAGGTCCCGCCTTCTTTTACTCGTTTGGATGTGAGGGCGATCTGGCTGCGACATCTGTCACCCCATTGATCGCTAGGGTTGATTCGGCTGATCTGGCTGGCTAGGCGGGTGTCCCCTTCCTCCCTCACCGCTCCATGTGTGTCCCTCCCGACGCTCCGCGCTCGGTGGAAGAGGACGAAGTCCCCCCGCGGCGGACGACCATCCATCGGTATACCAGTAGCTGCGCTCCCCTGCTAGAACCTCCAAACAAGCTCAAGGCCCATTTGTAGGAGAAACGTAGGGAAGTCAAGCTCCAAGCTTCAGACACATCCAAATGCGGCGCTGCACGTGGCAGTCTGCCTTCCTTTTTCAATTGTCTTCTTCTAAAACTTTTATATTATTCTATATTATTCTATATTATTATTATTGTATATATTATAGTTAAGAGTTGCATAGTAGCTAATTGTAGGATGTGCGTTTTATATCCTATTGTTTTTATAAGTGTATTTTATATAACTGTACTTGTATAAAATAAATTTGTATAGTATAGTCGTGTACTGCTGAATTTCTCTACTGTGATAAAATAAATCATATCTTATCCTAGGCAACTACTATCTAGTAGATAGTATTATGATACTATTATGTTGTAGATTATTTTATTTTGTTTATTTTTATTATTCATAATTTAGAAAAAAATATGTTTTTCCATATTATTTATGTCACCAGGGACTACAATGCAGAGTGACTGCATCAAGACATAAAAAACAAATTCCAAAAAAAGTCATAAATAATGAGGAGTGAAGAGATTACAATATACTGTTGTGTTATGCATAATGTTTACATTTTGTGTTGTATATGTTTTTATAATATATGCATATATACAATTTGAACCTTTATAACTACTTTGTTTAAATGAGCCTTTACATTTAAAACAGCTGACCATCTTGACTGACCCTTAGATTGTTTGTTGTTGTTGTTGTTGTTGTTGTTTTGTTTTTGTTTTTTTGTTTTATTGTTATTATTCTGAACCAGCTCTGTTTTTCTTTTTGGAACATATTAGCACATATAACTCTCCATGTTTTGTTTATCTATTTAGCATGTTAATACCACTCTGTACATACTGTTTATTCTGTTAATACAGTATCATACTCATTCCGCAGATAATGTTACTTATACATCTTGCTTATTCACATATCTTGCATGCATACATGCATTGTTAATAGGATACTGACTGTACTGTTAATATTGCCATATCTGAGCACATTGAGCACATTCATGCTGCTTTTTTTATTTCTTCCACTCAGACATTTTATATTGCATTGTCCTTTTACAGCATCTATGTGTTTGCATTTGATTGTCTTAGCACTCCTACTCTGTGCAATGACCTAAATGGAACCTAATCTAGCCTAACCTTTACTCTTCTTTCATTCATTATTCATTTGTATGCCTCCATTTCCTGGCACTAACTTTTTGTATTCTGTCTCTTGTCGTTACAGTTTTATCCCCTCAGCTGGTATTTCTGGTTTCAGAGCCACACTTTTCTGAGGTGCGGTTACTGGCCTCACCTCTGTCCCAGTGTTCATTGCTCTCTTACGTGCGGTTTGTCTGATTTCTATCTGATGTCCTTTTTCTCCCCTTTAGTTGCAGGTTTCGTCCTGATAAAGGGAGGGTTTTTGTTTGTTTTTTTTTGTTCCCACAAGCATCTCAAAGGGAATTGTGGAATTGTTGGATTGCTATCTGCAATGTAATACTGTAAAGTGTAAAATTCACCATTCTATGTGAAAGGCCTTGAGAGGACTTAAGTTATGAATTTGTGTTGTATGAGTAAAACTGAATTGCATTTATTTAATTATAATATGTAAATAGGCAATAATGTGATGTTCATTGCAGATACTAAACTACTAATGTCATCTGTAACCTCTTTTTTTTTTTTAAAGCAGCAAACCATGGATGGACTTGTCATTTCTCACATTTCACATACTTCACTTGTAGATTTTGCTATGTATAGTGAGCAATTTGAGGTTGGATGGCAGCTCTGTTAATAACAAAATGATCAAACTACATCCACCTCGTTAATCTGTCATCCCCTCTGTGTGTTTTTTCCCATTCCCTGTGTTAAAAAAAAAACCAAATCTGGCTATGTAGCAAATGGAAAGTTAACAATTAACGTACTGTTTGTGTGTTTTGGGCAAACATTCAGTTTATTTTATCCTCCACTTAACTTGTGGCAACACTGGTGACTTGTGGCTGTATTTTCAGATTGTCCAATGTCAATAAAACACAATATATTGCAACATAGCATGACTACAGAGCTACAGGACAAGTGCAGAAAGACTGTGCATTAAGGACTTCAAATTTCAATTTTTGCTTGTTGAAATCAGTTCCTTCATTCCTAATATGCAATAATGCTTGCAAACATACACTTCATTACAATATGAGCCCACTCTGGTCAATTAAGTCTGCATCACATCAGTATAAATTCACTCTATTCCTGAATATACAGCATTAAATGAGTGATTTTACTGACCTGGGTTAATCTCTGGCACAGATTAATCTAGTGGTCATGCTGTGCTCATCCTGATGCAGCTGTTAGCCACACATAAAAATGGACAGATAGGTAAGCCTAAGAGCTTCAGTAGAGGCAACTAAGCTTCTCTTTTTAGTTCTTTAAGATATTTCAACTCTCATTCAAGACACTTTTTCAGTTCTAACTGATTGATGGGGAATGGCAGGTATATAAACAACATGTCCATGGTTTAACAATGATCCAATACTCTCATGTCTTGAGCCGTGAATATGCCAGGTCATGGAAAACTCAAGGTGGTAATGATGGTGCAGCTTTCTGGGGAGAGATCTCAAGATCCTTCCTCTCCGTTTAGGGATGGCTTACTTCACTCTTCTATCAAACCATGTGTCTTCTCTGTCTAGATGGTTAATATCACATTCCTCAGAAGCCTGCCCCTTTCCGTTTAGGTGGCCTGTCCTGTCCAGATATTGGTAGATATTGCTCTAAGTTTGTTCATCTTCAGTGTTGACACTTCCATCTTCCTCAATGTTCACAGCACAATCCAAAAAAGGCAGTTTGTTTTCCCTGAAATCCTCCCTTGTGAATTTCATGTTGTTATCCACTGAGTTGATATGTTCTGTGAACTCTTCTTCTTTGTCTTAGGCTTTGATTCTGACCCAGGTGTCACTCACATATCTGAACCAGTGGCTCAGAGTTGTTCCCGTGAGGCAGTCAGTGCTCTGCTTTCCACTTCATCCATTTAGCAATTAGGCAAAATTGGTAACACTGAAGAGCCCATGGCAGTCATGCTTTTGTCTGTAGAAACCCTCACTGTAGGTAAAGTACAGGTGGTAGTCAGGCAGACGTCCAGCAGGGCAAATATCTGACTGGGGATGAAGTTGGTTCTTTTATTTGGAGAGCTGTGCTGCAGTAGTTGTTCTGGTCTCCACTGCCTCAGATGTAGGTATACATGTGAAAAGGAAGGTTACATCAATCGATAACTTTAATCAGTGGAGCTCTGGATGTCATGTAAAGTGTTTTCAGCTAGAAATGTGAAGAGGGCAGCAAGGTGTTTTGCAGTGTTCTGGGCGGCTGAGTTTATGCTGACCTGGTCATCCCTCACCAGGCACAACTATTCACACCTCAAGGCAGGTGAGTCTTTAATTCACCATAAGCTTTGTGATTTGGGGCTAACAGTATTATCTAGGATGTCCCTCAGTCAGTTAGAAATGAAGTGGTCTCTTAATGAGAGGTAAAAGCCTTCAAGAACCAAAAAGAGATGGCAAGTTGTCTTCTACGAAAGGTCAAAAGAGTACCACAGCCTGACTGACTGAGAATCTACAGACAGTGATTGGAAATGATAAAAAAAAGACCTGATAACAACTGATCAACCAAAAAGGTTAATAAACAATTAAACTTAGAACATAAGAACAGCCAGTCAAAAGTTTAATTATACTCGATAGTCTGCAATTTAATAAGTACACCTAATTTGGCCAAACGTAGGCTGAATGGACTAACTTGGAACATTTTACTGCTGAAACTGAAACCTGTACAATGTGGCAACCACTTGCATTGTGCGAACTTCAGTGAAATTTAGGCACTGCCTTGAATTTCACTCAAAACATATAATACACCAATAATAGTTACCTGATGAGCAAGGCAATCGTCAAACAAAAGGGGAGGAATGTAAAAAAAATACTGAACTGTACAGAGGCAAAGTAATTAGTTAGCCAAAAACAAGTCACAGTGAAGGTTTCATAAAGTTATAATATGCATAATATGTAATACATGTTTGTGAACGACATTCAATGATAGATCCGATACAAAACTGAGAGTGTGACCTCTGCAGGACAGCAGTTATATTACAGAAATACATAAGAAAACACTGAGGACCAAGTCTGGGCTCACATTTTGGCCAGTTGCATTTACTCATACACTTAAATATTTTACAACTCACAACATCCATAATACACATAATGAAACAAAATTTATTGCTGTGTAAGATTTATGTACAGATTCTGATTATAAAACAACTAGGCCTACTCTTTGGAGGGGACAGAGTTCTTAGGGGCGCAGATCAGAGCTCCAGGGAGGCCACTAGCGGTGTCCGTATTTGGCAGACCAATCTGTTCGGCCGTGAATGGTCTGTAGCGGCGGGCGCGGCAGCAGACCAGGGGTGCTCTTGTTGGCCACCGGCATGTTGGTTGAGGTGTTCATCTGACTCCGGCCAGACCGCCACGTTGCATAATCTAAAAAGTACAATAAATAACAGGTTAGGCTTCTATAAAGGTTCCTATCAGTTATAATAGAAATAACTGCATTTAAAAAAAAAGCCATAAATCTGTTCTCACTTGATGCTGTTTCCATAGAAGGACCCTGATGCCCTCTGTGACCAGCAGAACCGCTGTCTTTTTTGTAAAATGATGGCATGTATCCACCTGGGATTGTGTTTGTACCTGACAATGAAAACAAAAACAGATCTATTAATTGGAACGGCGCTAAACACAAGAAGAAGAAGAAGCTGCAGAGATTACAGCGAGGTTACCATGTGCTCCTCTGCTCGGCAGAGTACCTCCAAATGGAATACTACTGCTGCCCCAAAGATGGCTTCCCGCGAAGTCTTTACTGGCATTTATGGCCACATTCTTCTTTGTACTAATGCCTGAAGGAAACAGTAACAGAATATTATATACATTCTATTTGAAAACATTTAGGAATAAAAGAGGTAAAAGTGAGGAAGAGCAAAACATTGCATAAAATCACATAATCACACAACACAATAGATTTTTTTTAAACAAGAAAAAGCCCTTGGTTCTAATAAGCCAAAGTCTTAAAATATACAGTATGTTACCAGGTAAATATCTTGACTGCCTCAGGTAATGCTGCTTAGCGGAGGCAGTTCTTGATGGCTCTTGATAGGCTGCAGTCTTGTTCAGGTTTAAAGGTGCATCTTCCTTTCCACTGGGGCGACTGTAATCCAGAACATTTCCATATCTGAAAGACAGAATATCAATGTAGTCTGAATAACCTGCTGCTGATGTACGGACATTATTTCCTTGAGAATTATATTACTACAGAATGTTGGCTTTGCATATTTAGTTTGTACATCATTACCGTGCAGATGTTACAGACCTGCTCAGTGCGTCCTCCCCCTGCCTCGACTTCTCTGTGGAGAAGTTACTTTTTCCAAGAATACTTATAGATGTCAAATCGGTTTCTTCGTAGTCGTCCCAGTCTTCACCCTTGAGGTGTCCTGTGCCGTGTCCCCATCGCCGCCGCCCGGCTCCTTTAGGTTTCAACTGATAGCTCAGCAGGTTTGCATTTTCTGATTCCTGTCTCGCTTGCTGCAGGAATGATCACCACAAACGTAAGGACATGTTCAAAAAGAGAAGTTCTTCTGCTATATTGTCTAAATATTCTGTCTGCCCCTTTTGATGGAATCACTTAATACTCTGTTTTTATATTATATATTATACCTAAAAAACCATCCACTGGGAGAAATAAAGAGGGAATATGCAACAAATACAGACACATAATGTTTCCAAGTCATGTGGAGTCTCACCTTGCTCTGGAGACTCTTGTCAACAATGTAAGGAAGATGGCTCTGTGGCGTTCCTTCGGTCTGTTCCTGCTTCAGGATGTGCTTTGGCTGCTGCTGCTCTCGCACCAGCTCTGTGTGCCGTTGGTAAGCTGCCGCCTGGGCAGCTGCTGATGCAGGGGAGGGCTGGATCTGCTGGAGAGGCCTGGAGGGGGAGCAGTGTTGGTTGGGAGGGGGAGGCTGGGAGGGGGGAACAGGCTTCAGGAGCAGAGGCTGCTGCTGCAGCGACTGCTGTGACTGCAGCGGAGCCTGTATCGGCACAAGGCCCGGCTGAGGTCTGCCCTGCTCCAGGATCTGCTGAGGAGTGCCCAAAGCCTGGCCCACATGAAAGTACGAGTACCTGAGAGCCTGAAAAAAGAAGAAGAGATTTGGACAAACAACGTCAGATTTCTGTATTTTCAGCTGCAAGGACTTTGGAAATAGAGTCCATCAGACTTTACCTGGGCAGAAGCTGGTCTCTTCTTGGGATCCCACTGAAGCAGGTCTGTCATCAGATGGATGGCTTCAGGACTGGCGTTTGGGATCAGTGTCTTCAGATTACTGGGAACACACTGAGGCCAACGGAAATTCATTGCACTCGCCAGCTGGAATCCCTCCGGCCAATCATTCTAGAGGGAGAACACAGTCCATCTTACATACCATATTTATCATAATGTCAGATTTAACATGGTTCCATTACCTGATTGGTAGTAATCTCAATACTGTGCATGTTTACATTTTTTAAATGTCCTGTTATTACTAATGAATTTTAAAAATTCTCATATTGTTAAAGGATTCAGTCTGTTTTGCCCAACAGATCTGTACACAGTCATATATTGTACTTGTGCTCATGAGCAAAGACAGACTTGGAAATGAAAAAAAAAAAAGGTTTTTGCAATCTGTTCCACGCATGAAGTACAGCTAAGCCACACAGCCGGTGTAGACAGATGCACTAGTTTATACAAAGTGCATCTCTTCTGTCAGCTGAATTAACCAAAAACTGCTTGAACACATCCTGTGCAGACAGTGTTTAACAACAAAAGACAAACCAAGCGCTCTTTGTAATTCTGTTGTGTGCATATGCATCTCATCAGTGCTACAATGCTTCAGAACTTCCAGTAGCTTCACAAACACCCTCTATTCCCCATGTTGGAGTTAGGAGAGACAAAACCAGCAATCCAGCAATCACACCTACTTTATGCCCTGATTATCCAGCTGTGCGGAGGTGACAAAGAAGGCAGGGGTCATTTTTTTCATTTGTTACTTCTGTCACTTTAAAAGCAAGAAAGCAACCACAACACCATGAATGTTGTCCAGAAGAGACTGTGCCTCCTTATATGCATATATAATCGCTAATCAGACCTCTCCATGACGGACGATTTTCCATTTCACGACCTGTCAAAGGGGCAGTTTGGAACAACTGTTTGAGCATAACCCAACCTTTAAGGTGTCCACATGTTTCTGTCACCCTGACGTAAAAAAATCATTTTCAACTGATTAAATTCAAACTTTTACCTTTTTGACTACATATTTTGTGTGTGCTCCACAAAACATCCAAACATTACCTTCTTTGGTGTACCCAAGACTTGGCAAATCTTGAATATGGTGTCTACTTCACTGGAGCCTGGGAAAAGAGGCCTGAGGGTATACAGCTCTGCCATGATACAGCCAACCGCCCACTGGTCTATGGGTGAACTGTAGGATGTGGATCTGAGGAGCACTTCTGGAGCTCTGTACCTGGTCGCAAAAGAAGGGTTACTGGGATTTAGACACACTTCCATATAGGCCAAACACATGCGCATTATGTTTAAAAGCAACTCACCATCTAGTCGAGACATAGTCTGTGTACGGTGGTCGAGATCTGATCTCGCGGGCGAGTCCAAAGTCGGCTATTTTCACCAGCTCTGGACCCATGCACAGGAGATTCTCTGGTTTCATGTCCCTGTGAAAGAATCCTACAAGAGACACAGACAGAGTGTGAACATCTCCACCAAACTGGCACAAAATGTCACTTGTGACTGTTTTATTTAGCACCTTGGAGTTGTAAACAGACGTACCATGTTTATGAATGAATGCGAGCCCTTGTAGTATCTGAAACATAATATTTCTTACAGCAGATTCAGGAAACAACCGGGTCCTGCAGCAAAAAAACGCATCAAAACACAATCAGTGAAGAGGCTGGGCACATTTCCCAAACATACTTTCAAATGTAAAATCAATAATACAAAAAGTAACAACCATACGCACCTATCTTTCATCAGCTGGTATAAATTCTCCTTCATGTACTCGAATATAAAGTACAAGTGATCATTTTCTCGAATTACCTCCTTGAGTTTGATCACGTTAGCATGGTTGAGTTTCTTTAAGGACTGAAAGAATAAAGAAACATATGTCAGATAATGTAGAATGCATAAACACAAAACAAAGGTTGAAATAAATAATAGCTCTAACCATGCTGGACAATACACACAGGTCACTGCAGCACATTCAAAAGCACGCCCTACAACTATGAAAAAAACCTTCTTGTTAAAACATGGGTAGTGTAAGAACACAATGTAGTTTGGAGGGTAAATGCTGTGGGATTTAGGCTTACAATTTAAAAGGGAAAAGAAATACAGAATAAATAGAAAGCAGGATGGAAAATATACACTGTTCCCATGCACTGGGATGAAATAGGTTTAACCATGCTAATTTTTAGTAAGGGGGGAAAAAAGCCATAATGGGACTTTGAGATCGTATGGTGGCATGCTGGAATTATAATCTACTTAGCGGGACTCTAAGGACCAGCGTGTTCTACACATGTTTTGCTGCGATAAAGTCAAGCTCTAGAAACAGGGGGATGTAAAGGCCAGGGGTGGGAACCAGAGCTCAAAACCAACAGCACACAAGAATCACCTTATGCTCTTAGAGCTGGTGTGTGACTTTGAGCTGTGAGGAAAATTTAGACAGTAACATACTGAACTGGTGTGAAATGAAACAACAAAAATGTTTTGCAATTATTTGGCAGCTGGACTAAAAAGTACATCATTACTGCGCTGCCCACAAATCATCTGGTCGTCATAAAGAACTTTCTACACAAATATATGAAAAACATCAACCCAGACTAAAGTAAAGTATGTGTAACATTATATCTAACATTTAATGTGTAATTTATTTTCTGTTTATAATTTCCATTTGTTATACCTGCCTGTGCCACAAACATGCATTTCTTGACATCACTAATGGGTGCTGCAAATCTGAAATGTTTACATCCTGTCATACTGGCTTTGTATGTGGGAAAACACAATTCCATCTTGAGTAAATACTAAAGACTTTTGCAACTCATGCTGACATTTCCAAGTCACTTTTTACCAGTGTAGAAATACAGAGTAAATGTCAGACTATTTTTTTATATATCAGATGAAAATTAAGTTATTGGTTACCGTTGTAATTTTTTTTTAGCTAGCATGAATTGAAAAGAGATTTGTAAGTATGAAAAGGAACCATTAACATTAAACACAGACCTTGTAGAAGACTGAAAAGTCCATTTAACAGGAAGCAGTACTACATTACATTAATACAGGCTAAGGCTGCCCAATCATGACATTTTAGGTGATAATTGTCATAGAAATACTTGGAAACCATGATTCAAATGTCTTATTCTACTCATTTTATGCCTGTTTTCGTTTTAGATAACAGCTATTAGTGCCTTTGAAGACCATTTTTTAAATGCGATTCCAACAAATCACGGAGTCAAAGTTATTGGACGCTGCTTTTTTTGTTTGATTCAGTTAGGTGATATTAAACTGTACCAAAAGAAGGAGGTGCAAACAAAAGCTGTTTTGAACACAGAGAGTGGAAAGAAGAACATGTAATAACGCTACAGGTCTAATACGGGCGCAACTCGTTTAACATCGGTAAAGACAGACTATTCGCTCTGAACTCCTGACTTTCTTTGTTAAAGAACAGCAAAGGGCTTTGCTTTGAAGCTGATTTGGGGTTGATGCTTTCATAATTCTGCTGTGCCATTCAATTGTGTGACACTGTGTTAAAATATAAACTTACCTTAACTTCACGGAGGTTCATGCATTCTTCCCAGGAGTAGAACTTCCTTTTCATTCTGAAAAATAATGGTCCTGGTGACTAATTTGTTAAAAATGACTTTAAACTGCATGGCAGCCTCTTTTATTTGGCTTCTATTAAGTCAAACAGCTGCCCTGCACTCCTCTTGTAATCCTAACAGATGGGCTGCCATCACACACTTGTTTAGAGAAATTAATGCACAATATGATGTAGAACATCAGCTCTAAACTTGAGAAGCAAAAATTGCATTGCAGATCACAGGGAAACACACAATTTCTGGATACTTACTTCTTTATAGCAACTAGTTCTCCTGACTCCAGACTGCGGCCGAGGATGACTGAGCCGTATGTGCCATCCCCAAGCTGTCTGATGGTGGTGTATCTATTCATTATGCTTGTCCGTCCATAGCATCATCTGGGGGCAGATAATAATCGGGTGGCAGACTGATGTGTTCACGTCCTGCTGAGTGCAACCAGATTTTCCTGTGACAACAGCAGAAGACTACAGGCAGAGCTGGAGGACTCATGGTTTAATGGACTTGCCTCCGTCAAGCTGTGAAGTTGGGGGACACAAGACAAAAACAGATTATTAATTATGCAGCTATATGAAGTAATTACCAAGTAGGACTGATTCTATTTGATTGGTATAATATTTAATGTCAATCTTTAGTTTGATATTCACTGTATAATAGATGAGATACCATCAAAACAGGACAAGACTGTCACAAGAAGGCTCATGAGAATTTGTAAAAACCCTGACACAACAGTTTAAACCCTGAGTCAGACACCCTGCATAATGTATGTCCTTAATAGCAGCCCTCGCAATTTGCTAATTGCACTGTTTGAAATCGCAATTTCAAATTGATTAATTGCTCAGCCCTTCTACTATGTGGGACATTTTCAAATTTAAAATCTTTTCAGTACTGTGGACAAAGTAAATGATGGAGACCTTATTTTCTGGACTGCCTTCCTTTTTAAATCACGCCATACCAACAACATGTAACAAACCAGTACAATATACTGTACACACAGGTACAATGTTGTATCAAGGAGGCAGGTTTAATTCATTCCCCCAGCTAATCTACGTCTGATGATGCAACTTACTTAAAAAACATGCAGTTTTGTAAGATTTCAGTGCTCCAGTTTTGTCTGACTCAACATGAAAATAAAGGACTTGGGATCAGAATCAGAAAACGCAATTCAACGGGGGAATACTGTAGAAAATGAAAGTCTCCCTCCAGCCAGAAATGTTGTACTGAGTTTTTCTTGGCTCAGAATAGGCCTTTGGGAGTTGATTACGCACAACAGTAACAGCAATGAGTCTGTATTACCTGGTGGTTTGACAGAAATCTATGCGTTTTCTTGAAATATGCCTGTTATTCTGAAGTAAATGAAAACCCAAACAAAAAAAACTGGTTAAAAAAAATTAATTACTTTTGCTATTCTCAGTTCATATTATTTCAGCATTAGTGATTTTCTCTTGCTCCTGGCTGAAGGGGCGAAAGGGTCTTTAGGGGAGCATCAAAAAATCCTCTATGCAGGGAAAACAACATTATTGTTTCTTCACCTGGATGTTTGACCCTCACTGTGCAGATTTTGCCATTAGACTGCTCTCAAATTAATCGGCTTAAGAGAGAAACTTGAACCTAGTTTGTCAGGAAGTACAATCAAGTGTATGACCAATAACCACTGTAAAAACATACAAATCGTATAAGCTAAATGAAATTATGGTAAACAATCAGAAGGTTGAAAATCATGATATGTGAGACAGGTCTGTGTGTAAAATAACCAAAGATTGCTTCACTATTTTTATTCTGTAGGCTCTGAATGACAAAGAGTGTATGGGGTCTGGATGTAAACAAAGCCTGCAGGGCTGATAACACAATATGTGATGTTGCAGCTCACGACATGAGGTGAGGATTGGGTGGCAGTAATACTTTAGGGTGGTTGACGACATACATTGGGAATGGGGGGGAAAAAAACTGCATTTAAGCTAATGTATTTTGGGACAATGATTAGTTGTCCTCGAGATCAACTCTGTTTGTTTGTACTCTGCATTGTGTATGAAAAACCTACAAGACTCTTCTCCTTTTCCCCCCCAGTGTGATATAATAAATCAGTATCAGAGTATTTCAGTAAGTGTGGCAGTCAGATAAATATTTCAAATCACGGCCCAGTATGAGCTCATACACTGAGACGGACTAAATAATTCTAAATAATGAGTATATACTACAGGTTTCTTCCCCTGTAACACAGATCATAAGGGGAAGGATGGAAATTGGACTTATAAGTACGCTATAAACGTGAAATGTATCACCATTTTACCAATACCAGCTGCAGCTGTTATTTACAGTAAAGTATAATAGCATTTATTTATCAGTACAAACATGCTAACATAGACACTAGTTACTCGGTTGAAGAAGTTAGGAGAAAAATACACATTATTTTCATGTTTTCTTGTCTTGTTTGGTTCTCAACACGTATATTCAGTTGTATTTACCAACGCAAACGCATTTCATCACTATAAACCCTTTATGTGGATGTAACGTTAAGCTAATTCACACTAATGTTAGTTCAGGTTAACTCGGTTTAATACTACAACCAGTCCTGTGTGTCTGTGGTTACAGTTTAACGTGTACTTTGAGCAGCTAGGGGCAGCAAACGTGGTAAAATTAACGATATTTATGCGGTGGCCCAGCTGCTGACAACACATCACAGCGCTGCAGAGCAAACAGTGGACTGGTGACACTGAATAAACTCAAAATAAGACCAACAAAAAGCAGTGGACAACACTCACCCTCCCCGCGTCAGACCGACAACAACACATAGCCGAGCATTCGTTGTCCAACAAATGGCTTCAATGCAGCGGTCAGCTAACCGACACCGTTACGAGCCGAATAACCGCAACCAGTAAGTCCGACACACAACGTAAATAAATTTCCAGCTAGGCCCCTTCAGCTCATCATAATCTCGCGTTGCTGGGGAAAAAAAACAGCTTGCGGTCTTATTACAACAAATCACAGCTCTGCTCGGGCGCCAAAGATACAAACTGACGTAAAATGACCACCGCCGCAATTTGTGTCTTCGTAGCTACAACGCATGCGCTGCTTTGATGTCTGCGACGTAAACTTAACAGTGGCTCAAACTATTTAATGTGGGGTTTTAGTTTCCTATCGTTTAGTCCATATATTGCCAGAAACCTACAGACAGAATGCATTCATTAAAAAGACCGATAATCTAAAAATACTACCAACAGTGAGAAACATTTATCGTCGCAAAAGCAAAGGCTGAAGTGAGCTACACCTTAACCTCTTGCTTCGTTTTCTTCATCTTTGGTTAAATGTGAAACTCGCAGCATGGATCCACTTTAGGGATTGATTACAGTGGATATTGGTAAAATGGGATACTTTCTGAAAATGTATACTCTGGAACAATCCTAGCTTGATGCAGCTGTATAATCATTAACCCCCTTATTACAATATCCAGAAGAAAAGAAAGTAATCCAACATTGACAAATAATCACTTAATTTCACACACAATATGTTCTGATATCAACATTTTAATGTCTTCAAATAACCAAAAGATGAAAATACAAAAAAAAATATAACTGAAATACTTAAGTGAATCATTGGAAAATACTTAGCAATGACACATTTCTTATGAGCAGAAATAAAATAGCTACAAATAGTAAGCTAGAGCTTCTATTGGTGTGCGGATTCTTTGCTTACTTCACAGGAGGAAAACAGGGGCAAAAGAAGAGGCTATGTATTCCTATAATCTCCTGCAAATTAACAAAGCCATCCATTACCCACAGGTGAACAGATTAGAGATAAGTATAGGTGCATTGGAGCGTAGACTGTCAAGCAGGCACCAATCACTGTGTATTACCTGCATGTTCCAAGTAGCATACAAACACCGATTAACTACTGGTGCTCCAATAACTGAGAGTCCATACATGGAAAGAAAAGACTCCAGTTACATTAAAAGTCACATTTGCTTTTAAAATAACTGAAATATCTGAGTGTTAAAGTTATTAGGTGTCTATAAATCGACTAACTGTTTTGAACACAGTCTATGTTTGGGAGGAGAGGGAGATGCCTGGTTCCCTTGCACCTGGGATGGTTAAACTTGGAGTTACATCCATCCATCCATCCATCCATCCATATACACAACTTAATCTTGCTGGGGCTGGAGCCTATCCCAGCTGACAGGGCGAAGGCAGGAGACACCCTGGACAGGTCACCAGTCTATCACAGGGCTACACTTAGAGACAGACAACCAAGCACACTCACATTCACACCTAGAGACAATTTAAAGTCACCAATTAACATGTTTTTTGACTGTGTGGGAGGAAGCTGGAGAACCTGGAGAGAACCCACGCTGCACGGGGAGAACATGCAAACTCCATGCAGAGAGATCCTGGTGTCCTCACCAGGATGCAAACTGGCGACCTTCTTGCTGTGAGGCAACGATGCTAACCACTGAGCCACCTTGCAGCCCTTGGAATTTCCTTGCTAACCACAAATCTTGCTTTGTACTGCAGACCTCAGGAGTCAGTCATCTGCAGGCCACCAAGCACTGCTTTGTACCTGCACACTTTAATTAGCATACAAACACCCATTCACTGTTGCTGCAAATCATTTAGACAGTCCATATTAGAAAACAATTTATGCCAGATGCCAAAAATGTATTATACAAGCTGCAGTATTAATAATAAAATCATAGTTAAATAAAACTTCAAGTAATAAGCAATTTGCTGATTCCAGCTTGTGATGTATGAGGTGTTTGCTACTTTTCTTCCATTTACATAACTAGAAATCTGCTATATTTTGCTTTTGCTCGCAGATTAGAGCCTTTTTTTTCTAGGGCAAGAGAGGCAACAGACATAGTCTTTGTTTGTCACTGTCTCTCTGAAATGGTGATAAACAACATAAAAATACTTGATTGTTTATTATGAAGTGAATACAATCACTGATGTGAGAGTTCATGTTTCACCTCCAAACTGTTGTAGGTTTAGGTGCTCTCTATCATGTGAAGGGAGCTCCCCCTGCTGGGATACACATAAAATCTGCAATGAACTTCACCTGGTTCTGTTGACTGAGAATTTGCCAGAACAGAGGCTCAACAAGCACAAGACACACAAAACATCAGAGGAGCAAGTAAATAGTCACCTTGTACTGCTGTCCTAGTAATTTAAAAAAAATTAATCAACCACATGAAAGGCTTTGCTTGCCTGCATTCCATTTTTTTATGACATAGTTTGAGGACCATTCGCCTTTGATAAATGTAAATACAACCATAAATACTTTACCTCAGCTTTAGAGCTACAGCCTAAGTTTCTAAGAAACTTCTGGGAACAAGTTAGAAGTTGTACAGAAGCACACAGTAGATAATTACACGTTTGCTGCGTCTCTTTAATGAAGGGTCATTTTAAAACGTCTTCTCAGAGCCTTAGGAATGTTTGCTTGAGAGGAAAAACATTTCTCAGAGTTACAGTCTGAACATACCTGGAACATTCCCAAAATGCTAAATTCTGCAAAAATAACCTTAACAAATATAGCTACTGATACTATGTAATGGATAACTTCCTGGATATATATATATATATATGTGTGTGTGTGTGTGTGTATAATTGCAATTGATTTTAGAGAGAATGGTCATTTTCTCATTTCTTTTCCACAGGGAGAATAAATACATGCTATTTTTATTTTAGTACTGCAGTCGGTACCAAACAAGCGTGTTTGTAGGTCAATGAGTCATTTAATAAAGGCTCGTGACTTATTATTATTTGCAGCTTCTGCAGTTTGGATATTGCACTTGGCCATGTTGTAATAATATTTTGAATAAACAAACAAATAAGCAGAACAGGAACCTTTCCGGAACAACCCAGGAAGCTGTTTGCTGGCCATATAGCAACATTTATTTATTAGTTTAATTGTGAATTTATTATGTATTCATTTCATATTCCATTTGTTGACAAAAAATATATTTTTTAATTACAATAATTTTACCGTCTTTTTTTTTCTCCACTGACTTGCAAAAGGAAAGACCCATAGGTGACTTGCAAAAATGCTCTTCCTCATCCAAAGCTCATTTTCCTGAACATGTGATAATATAGAGGCAGTTTTTCAACGTGCCTTTTCAAGCCCACTCACGGAGCCTCCGGGGCGCAGCAGGGCGCAGCAGGGCGCCTCTCTCCCCCGCCCCGTCCCCCTCCACCTTCACCAGCCTGCCTGCCTGCCTGCTTGCCTTCCTGGGTCACTGACGCTCCGGGCCACCCAGCGAAATGGCTGCGTTCCTGCGAGCTCGTAAATATGTCCGTTGTGTCGTCCGTTTCTCCGACCGTGAACTGTAAACGGTAGAGTCGACCGCCTGTGAAGATAAAAAGAAAACCTAGTGGCCGAGGTGTCATGGTGGGTCCGCGCGTTCTTCTACTTATTCACACACAAACATGTCAGGCAGCTAGCTAGCTAGCTAACGGAGCTAACGTCACCTGCTTACCTGTCGTTCAGCCAGCTCGACGTGTTCCTCCAGCCGCTGACTGCTTGCCAAACCTTGCCTACTTAATATGTGAGCTGATTTTAGCTCCAAGCCCTTGAAATTAGCGATATACATGCATGCGGTTATAACACATTAGTTATGTTTATGGTACGTTGAGGTAACGTTAGCATTACCTAGTGGAAAGCTACTTACAGCTCTACTACTTAATCACCTGAGTATCGAGTTTCTGAATTACAGCATGTTTTTAAATGGAAGTCAAGTTTTATTGTTAGGTGTCTTTTTGATTAGCTGTTTTTATATTCCTGTCACTCATCTTTATTTTATTTCCTACAGTAAGAATTACATGTTTCTGACAGAAGTCTATTTGATGTATATGCAGGCACAGACACACCACAGAAAGTGTGCACACATAACTACACAGTGCAAAAGACAACAAAAACATGGCAGATTATAAAAACAAAATGTGCACTATAAATGTTAATAAGTTAATCTGCAATATTAACAAAATGCATAGTAACATGCTTTAAAACAAGGTTGCAAACAGCAGTTTGGAGTTAAAAATGAAACTTTACAAGTCCAAAGTGGTCTAACACAATGCAGAAATACTGGAAATACCAGAAAAACTACAGTGTGTAAAAACTGCAGTAAAAGTTTGGTGAAGTGGCTGAATCTGTTTTTTTTTTCTTGTAAATTGGGTTCTTCAGAGAAATGTATTCACTGAAGAACAAGATTGTGAATAACAACATGTTTCTAATAAAATCGATCATGTTGTTGGTGATAATCAATGATTTACCCGTTTTGTTTGTTTGTGTTTAACATGGTGCTTCATCAACAGCTTATGCCTGTCATGTAGCTTCTTGTTCTGCTAAGTCTGAAGTTGTCCTTTACTCAATACCATATTTTAAATCAACCTGGCTCTAGATTTGTGTCTATATGTCTGATTGGATTGAAGACAGTATGGATTTATGGCAGCCACACCGACAAGACAAACCACATTAGACAAAACACTTATTTTTCTCTCTTTTTTTTTTTTACAGGTCTATTGGTTGATTTTACAGTGAAGAATACTTTATTAATAGAACCCAAAGTGTGTGTTATTTTTTTAAAGAATTGTCACCCAGATAAGATCATGTAGGAAGAATTACTTCTTAGAGCTCTCAGTTAGACAAATAATCTAACTGTGATCCAAATGATCTCTTAACAAGTTGGCGTTTGCAGTAAGTTTATTTCACACTGGATGATTTATTTGTCTAGCAGTTGACAAGCATATGGAAATAAGAGAAGCGGCAAATCTTGGAAGTTCAGCAAATATTTAGTATTTGGCGCTTGATGAGGGACAATAACAATTAAGTGATTATCAAAATTAATATTAATAAAATGTTCTACAAATTGTTTCACCACCAAACTGCTTAGTTCCCAAAATCAGACCATTTTTTGCTTCTTTGTTTCATTTTTCCTCTTTCTTTGGAAAATAGTAAACAAACCTTTAAGTCATGCTTTATTGATTTCCTTTACAGGCTGAAGAAAATGCAGATATTGGAGGTACGATAGAGGATGAAGATGAAAGTTCAGATGACCCAAACCTTCAGGTGAGAACACCTCCACAGACCTGAAACAATTAATGCTTAGTTTTGTTTGTTTGTTTTTATAAATTATTGACTTAATAATTGCAAGTACACTCACCTCTCAGCTCCACAAGCCTTTGTGCTGTTTTACTGTTGCATTTTTTTGAGTGTGGAAAACAGAAAATGATCCTCTAAGCACTGGTTCTGGGGTTCTGGGGTTCTGGGGTTCTGTACCAAACATAGAAACCAGCAAACTTTACTCATACAATTATAACAACAACCTTTTTACCTAAAAGTGTTCAGACTACACATATTTTTGCATGATAAGAATTTCACTGGGTCAGATTAGCCAATAACATCTTGCTGCTTGCACTGAGACTATATTGTGTGATCTGGACCTTACACAAGTGTGATCTTTCATTATGTTATGGTTATGGCTATATTTTGGCTTAGGATAAAGACGCGCATACCTTTTGTGGAGACGCACCGTTCAAATTTTTTAATTGTGTTGCAGGTGGAGCTCAGTGCGTTCAGAGCTCAGTGGATGTCTGAACTCAAACCACACTCTGGAGCAAGCGGTACGAGTGAGCGGATGCTGCGAGCCAAAGGTCTAAAGAGGACACAAGACATTGCTCGGGAGGAAAAGGTAAGTTGCATAGAGAGCTCTACAAGTACTGTCCTTATGTGTATTGTATCGTGCTGTCATTGAAATCTGGGTGCTGTTGAAGGACTGACGTGAGTCACCTTCCCTCAGGCTACAGAGCTGTTTTTGAGAGCTGTTCAGGAGGAGCAGAATGGAGCTTTCTACGAGGGTATGTATGCAGAATACATGGTGATCAAAATCACCAAAGGATGAAATATTAAGATTGTTTATGTGGGAACTACGAGAAGTGACAAATGCTACAGTATGTATAACTATCAGTCATCTGAAGTTAAACATGCAAATTATTTTAGCAACAGCTGAGCATGTTTATTTGCCTCACATACAGTTCTGACATTTCTGTATGACAAACTGAAACAGGTCACAGCTTTGTTAGAGAACTTTCATTTCCTTGTTTCTGTTTAATTTGATGATTTTACTTCCAGCTATCAAATTCTACCGCATGGCTATGCAGCTTGTTCCTGACATTGAGTTTAAAATCAACTACAGCCGTCCTCCTGATGCAGACCGAGTTGGAGGAAACTAGTAAGCTGCTTTTTATTTTTGAATGTCCTCTCCTCTCTTGTCAACTAAATCTGAATGTGTAATGTTCTCTGAAATAGTCGTCCCTTAGAACACACATTTTTCGACACAACACAGAAATGATCACAGAGTTTCTCTGGTTTGCAAACATTTAAAAGTTTATCCTGCAGTGTTTTTATTTAAATTGCAGAGATAACTGGTATACAGTGCCTTGCAGAAGTTTTTGTCAACTCATGAAAAGGTTAATTACTCTTTTTTTAAAACATTTTCAAACATTTAGGATATGGAGAATATATGGATAAGAGGACTTTGATTCTCTGCCATTTTAACCTAAAACTAGGAGTAGAGAAACACATCCTCACGTACCGATTCCAAAGCTGAACAGTTGCACCCAGGTTTCAAGGAGGATCACAGACCTGGACTAAAATCTATACTCACTCCTCCACACTGATGGGAAATACATGTTTTTCCAAGATCCTTGTTTACGTCTGTCACGTAAATAATATAGCATGCTGGCTTGTATGAGAGAAAGGAATAGTCTTGTTTTTTTAACTGAACTTGCCATGGTTTATTTCTGTAGCATGGAGGACAGAGATGCTGATGGTGAGATTGAGGATCTACTTGCCTACTTTGAGCAGCAGCTCACTCTGGAGAGCGCCTTTCCAAAGATCTGCAATCATGAGCTTGAAATGACTCAGTTGCACATTTCGGGTAAAAATTGTTAATTTGTTCGACTGTAAATGCATCTCAAATCTTTTGATCATCGGCGTGTATGCTTAATGTGTTTCCTCTTATCTTTAATTGCAGCCTTGCCACGGGAAATCCTGATGTACATATTTCGCTGGGTTGTGTCAAGTGATCTGGACATGCGAGCCCTGGAGCAGCTCTCTTTAGTTTGCCGTGGGTTTTACATTTGTGCAAGGTCAGCTCCACTGTCAAAACAGATTAAATGTGTGACAGCTTGTTTGTTAACTTTTATGTTTTTGCCTCTTGGTATGGCTGATTTGAGATCGTGCAGTTGGGGACTTGAAGTTTTTGCTACACAATAATAATTAACATTCTGTTCTGTGCATATGGTTTCCGTTAACTCAGTCTTCATTCTTTATTCCAATTCTGTTTCTCTCCAGGGATCCTGAGATATGGCGTCTGGCTTGTTTAAGGGTGTGGGGACGGAACTGCACCAAGTTAGGACCGTTCAAATCCTGGAGAGCGATGTTTCTGCAAAGGCCGCGTGTCCGTTTTGATGGTAACTGTCATTTTCAAATTTGCTCCGTCATACTTTATGAGTTTTGCTCTAATATCTTATATTTCCACACCCTATGAGCCCGTAACATTCCCAGAAGTAGTTGTTTGCTAAATCACAAATTTATATCCAGGTGAAATGTATGTGGAGACATACAGTGGTCCCAAATGTCATGTTAGATTTGATTTTCTCGTGGTCAAAATACTCAGTAGGCAGCTGATCTGTTTTGGCGTTCATGATTCCATCAGTAAATACAAGTTCACCTGCAGCACTATAAGAAGAGCAGATGTTGATGCTCCCACCTTTAACTTACCCTTTTTCTGGTCAGGGTTCTTCTCCTGGCTTTCTCCCTCTCAAACTTTTTACCATTGAATCCATGTAGGCTGATTTTGGACACATTCAAAAATAAGACACGTCCCCCAAAAGATGCTGCCTTTCTGTGTGTGTGTTTTTTTGCAACCCGTTTTATTCTTTGAGCTTATGAATATTTTCCACTGTATCAATTCCCCTCTGTTGTCATACTGATTCTGTTTCGATTGGTCTGCCAACTAAGTTTTATGTGGAAACTCTTGATCTTTAAAACAATCTTTGCTGCTGTTTCTCATGGGTTTTTCTTAATATTGCTCACAGTTATGCTGTTCAAGTCCACCATTTCTGAACCCATTGGGAATATCTCCAAATATAAAAGATGAAAGGTTGAGTTTTTTTTTTTTTTTTTTTTAAGTTGAGCAGACAAACAGAGTAGTCTTTGCTTTTGCAAACAGAAAAATGCTAGAGTTTTTCCCCTGAGTTCACTTTGCTGTTTATTCCAGTAGTAAGTTTAGGTTATCACATTAACAATGTGTATCTTCCACTTGTCCAAATACTTTTTTGTTGCCATTTAGACAAGTATGTTCTTGCTCTCTTAAGTAGCAGCCTTGTTTATTTAGTATTTATTTTTGTGTTAAATTGTTTTTTCCATGCAACAAATACCAGTTTATCAAAGTTTCCTGGTCCAAACACATTTGGGAAGACTGTATCTGTTCCAAACATACGACACACTTTTGCCCCTCTGCGGTGTGAGGAGATTGCTGGAGTATTTCAGTCAGCTCCTGCAGAATTTTAAAAAAGTCAGCATGCAAAATGGGATGCCACTGAACTTAGGTTTGGTTTCAATACACAAAAACACCACATGCAGTGGAAAATTGTTGCTCCCAGTAAAATGTCTCTCTTGTAAACAGTAAAGGCTGTTCACAAGACATGTCTTTACTAACACATATTTTATAATATTCTTTGACACATATGGATGTAATATTTTTTGTATTTATTAAATCTCACTGATGCAAGTTTGAGAACTGACTAAATATTTCCATTAAAAAAAAAAAAAAAAACATGTTGGACTGATCTTAATGTTCCTTGTAGAAGTTAATACAAACCAAAGACACTGCCAATGTTCTAGCGAATCAGTTTTCTATTATTCTATTATATAGGCGTCTATATCAGCAAGACATCATACATTCGTCAAGGAGAAGAATCGCTGGATGGATTTTACAGGGCTTGGCACCATGTCGAGTACTACAGGTAAACGAATGATTTCAACTTTTGACTTTTTTGATTGTGAGTTGTTCAAGTATCCCAGCTCAGCGTTGACCCTGTCACTGCAGGTATCTCCGGTTCTTCCCTGATGGCCACGTCATCATGCTGACCACCCCCGAGGAGCCTTTGTGTGTTGTTCCCCGCTTGCGTACCAGGAACACCAGGTACACACTCTCTGTTTGCTTTACGCTCAGCTAGAACAGCCATTACAACATCAAATGTAATTTCACATATTGAGCGCCGGCACTTTTCGCAATTGTTGAAATTAGTTTCATTCCACAGGATGGATTCTGTTCTGCTCGGTCATTTCCGTCTGTCACAGGAGACAGACAATCAAACCAAAGTTTTTGCTGTTGTCTGCAAGAAAAAGGAGGAGGTGAGAAACACACCGTGGGGCATTTGGGGGCTTTGATGAACGGCAATTGTGCATTCTTCAAGTCAGTACAAATACAATTTTGCCCTCTATTTTCTTACAATGGCAATAGACACGTTTTAGGCCACAGCTTGTGGTGAAAGAGAAGAAAAATTTAACTCAAGTGAACAAATCAGATGTAGTTGAAGCACCTCTTTACCCAGTCCCCCCAGGGAAAGAAAGAAAAGTGTCATATATGATTTTTAAAAAAATGCTTACTGCAACCTCTAATATTATAATATTGATATACTAGACAATATGACTTAAAACTGTAGAATTAAATATTAGAATTTCATTATATTGGCTTATTACTGTTATTCTTAGTATTTTGTTTTTCTTTTCATGGCAGACGTTAACTTACAATTCAAGAAAGGAAAGACATATTGTAACTTGAAATGTGCTGCATTATTGCACCTATGTGGGGCTTGCAAAACGTATAATTTACATACTTAGACATTGCCTAACCAAACAATGGTAAATGCATTTTTAAAGCTGGGTGTGGTTAATTGCGCACATTACTTGTCTCGTTTCTGTTACACCACCACACTGTTGCCTTGTGTTACTTTACATTCATTTGGGTTCATGTGAGCTTTCATATAACTGATGAAGTGTGTGAACTTAATGTGTTAATACGCAGGATTGTAATCGTACACTTGGAATACAAATGACAATGACAGTCGAGTGTTTTTCTGAGTAATGTTGGGTGCAATAATCATATAAGAGATGAGGTTGATTTGTTTGTTTACATTTTTTTTTTTTAATGTTAAATCCAACATGCACTGAGAGGAAATCCTGCCTTTAATTCACAACAGTTGTGGGCTAAAATTAAAATATTCATTGTTGTACTATTCCTTGAACCAATAAGGTCATAGCTACATGTTACTGAGTGACAGAAGAGTTCTTATTTGCACTGTGGATTCAAATTTTCCCAGTCAGGGTGTCGCTTGACTTACAAATGCTCTCATTTCTTGACAGAAAGCGACCGAGTTTCAAAGGAATCGGTTCTGCAGGCGGAACCCAGCTCCGGAGGCTGAACACAGCTTCCACGTGGGACTGCATCTGTCCTCTGGAGGGCGTCAGAGTTCCAATAAGCTGGTGTGGATCCACCACTCCTGCCACATCACTTACAAGTAAGACCGCAGGCGTCCCAGTAATGATGGAAAGCAAAAATTGTTTCCCCATTGTTGTTGCAGAATTGACACTGATTATGTTTTTAGGCTGACCGGGGAAACAGTCGTCACGGCGTTTGACCTGGACAGGATGTACGCACCCTTCTTCTTTGCACGTGTGAAAAGTTACACTGCGTTCTCTGAGCAGCCTCTTTAAGCAGCTGTGAGACCTGCACGTAATCCCACAAAAACCCCAGCAGTTCAGTTCAGTTGTCATTTTAACAAAATGCATACGCCTCAGCCAGTTTAATTTGTTCTGCAGCTGGATTCTGGTGTTGCTATATGAGCCCTCATGTTTCCTACACGCGAGCATGTTACGTTTCAGGTTTATCTAATGGAATACTACTTATTTTCTGATTTCAGAAATTACAGTGATGTGCTGAAAGCTAAACTGATTAGCAACCTCTCCCACCAGATCCAAGCAATGAATGTTCATACTGTTTTTGTTTCATGGTGCACTTTCTTCCTCAAATAAACAGTGATGAACAAAATATCAGCCTCGGTGTGGTGACGTGTGACCAGGCAGGTTTTCTTTAATAGATTAGTTTGTTTACTCGTAAACAAAATGATAACTCACAGTAAAATCATAGAAAACCTGTAACACAACCTCAGTGAAAAGACATTGCAGATGTGATTTCAGACTTCTACATCATTTGTCTTGCTGAGGACACACGGGTATAATCCACGTATTACATTTTCTGGGAACTGAGCACGGACAGATCAAACAGGATTTGCAGAGGGAAAAAAATTAATGTGAAAGTTGTATTGGATTAGGCTCAAATCATTTGTGGCTTATTGAATTCACTATAGCTGGGTTTTCAAAACACCCTAAAGAAACAATAGTTTGTTGGAAATCTTTTGGGAAAATGGTAAGTTAATCCTCAGTTTGTTTTTAAACAGCTATTGCTGGATGTGTGTGAGCTCAGTGAAGGAGAGGAAGGAGGAAAACTGCACAGGAATATACAGACAAGATTAGAAAGAGTTCCACTTGACTAAATAGGATCATTTATTTCCAAGTTTTCAATGGATTTAAATGGGGAAACTTGAAAATAAATGGCCAACCACTCTAAATTGTGCAGTCCTCTCAACAAATCATGACACATTCATGATCTACTCATGCTACTATAGTTGCTATGGTGATGCACATCTGATCAAATCGGGGTCAGTGTTTTTTTTTATCACCAGAGGTCACGGTTCGGCTCTGTGATGAAGCCATGGTTTCTTTTTTTAGCTCACAGATGGTGAAATCAGTGGGAGGATGATGATAAAATCAATGACTCACGTCATACTTCCTGAAGGTCGTATCCATAAGCTGATATTGTTGTGAACACAGAAAGAGTGGCATTTTGGGCAACACATTTATTTGCTTTCTTGCAGAGAGGTTTATGAGAAGATTGAGACCACACTCACATCCATCCATTATCTATACACCGTTTAATCCTCACTAGGGTCCAAGCTGACTTAGGGCAAAGGCAGTCCATCGCAAGCACACTAACATTCACACCTACGGACAATTTAGAATCACCAATTAACCTCAACATGTTGTTGGACTGTGGGAGGAAGCCGGAGAACCCACACGGCACGGGGACAACATACACTCCACACAGGTGCCCCCCTACCCCACATGTGCATGTTAAATATGAAGCTGACAGACATTTAGCATAGCATCAAAACCTTAAATAAGGGGGAAAACAGCTAGCCTGGCTCTGAAGATAATAAAAATATGTCCGCAAGCGTGTCTACCTAACTGCTGTTTGCTTGGCAACCTTATGCTAATGGAATTAAGCAAAAAGGTGGTCTTGCCTTTGAGGTGCTATTAGGTGGATGTGATAATATTATGGACAGAGGCAAGCTGTGTTCGCCCCTTTTTCCCACCACTCTTTATGCTAAGCTAAGCTAACTATCTCTGGGTTGTACCTTCATAATATACTACAGAAATATATATGTCATTGATCTGCCCACCTTACTAGGCAAAAAAAAAGTAGTGTTGTTTATTTATTTACAAAACATTGAACTACCTATTTACTGTACAGTTTTCTCTATTAGTAGTGTTGTTGTTGGTTTTCAGTTAAAATCTGACATGAAGAAAAGTTGCTGGAAGTCAAATCACTTCTACAATCAGTTTTGAGTTAGTGGCTTTAGCCTTTTTGATAAAAAGCTGAACACGACAGCCAGAGCTAAAAACCAGATCATCAGAATTATTGAGGGAGAGAGCCAGACTCTTTCTGTTTCCACCTGTAGTCTAGCTGAAGAGACACTCAAAGTCTGACGCATGAAAAAAGAAAGAGAAAATGGACACACTGCTGTTTTCTAAGTGGATGCACTGGGAGGAAAATTGGACAATAATGATTCCTACAATGACAGGATTACAAAGAGTTCAAATAAACTAAATAAAACTGTGTTTCATTTTCAAGTTTTCAATGGATTTAAATAGGGCAACTTAGAAAAGCCTGGTCAACCACTCTAAATTGTGCAGTCCTCTCAACAAATCATGACACATTGATGATCTACTCATGCTGCCACAGTTGCTATGGCGATGCACATCTGATCAAATCGGGGTCAATGTTTCTTTATCACCAGAGGTCACAGTACAGCTCTGTGATGAAGCCATGGTTTCTATATTTAGCTCACAGATGGTGAAATTAGTGGGGGGATGATGATGAATCATTGATTCACCTGATACCTCCTGATAACCACATCCAAGAGCTGATATCCTTATATGCTTTCCTGTCGAGCCGTTTATGAGAAGATTGACTTTTGCATGTGTATGTTAAATACAGTTGAAACCAGAAGTTAATATACAGTGTATAAAAGGACAGTGTATAAAAGGATATATATATAATTTATTTTTTTCTCATTATCTGAAATTAAATGACTTAAACGTTTCCTGTTTAAGGTCAGTTACGATTACCAAAATTATTTCTATTTGCTAAATGCCAGAATAATGAGAGAGAGAATTTTTAGTTACCTTCTTCAAAGTCAGAAGTTTACATACATTTCCTTAGTATTTGATAGCATTGCCTTTAAACTGTATGACTTGGGTCAAACATTTTGGGTTTCCTTCCACAAGCTTTTCACAATAGTTTGCTGGATTCAGCCCATTCCTCCTGACAGAACTGGTGTAACTGAGTCAGGTTTATTGGCCGCCTTGCTCCACACACCTTTGCAGCTCTGCCTACAAATTTACTATAGGACTGAGATCAGGGCTTTGTGATGGCCACTCCAAAACATTGACTTTGTTGTCCTTAAGCCACTTTGCAACTAACTTGGTGGTATGTTTAGGGTCATTGTCCATTTGGTAGACCCTTTGGTGCCCAAGCTTTAACGTCCTGGCTGATGTCTTCAGATGTTGCTTCAGTATTTCCACATAATGTTCTTTCCTCATGATGCCATCTATTTAGTGAAGTGCACTAGTCCCTCCTGCAGCAAAACACCCCCACAACATGATGCTGCCACCCCCATACTTCACAGTTGGGATGGTGTTCTCAGGCTTACAAGCTTCCTCCTTTTTCCTCTAAATATAACGATGGTCATTATGGCCGAACAGTTCAATTTTAGTTTCATCAGACCACAGGACATGTCTCCAAAAATTAAGGTCTTTGTCTCTGTGTGCATTTGCAAACTGTAATCTGTCTTATTTATGTTGCTTTTGGAGTATTGTCTTCTTCCTCTCTGAGTAGCCTTTCAGCCCATGTTGGTACAGGGCTGGTTTCACTGTGGATAATGACGCTCTCTTACCAGCTTCAGCAGCATCTTCACAAGGTCTTTTGCTTTTGTTCTGGGGCTGACAAGCACATTTCACACCGAAACACTACATCTCTGGGACACAGAACCCGTTTCCTTCCTGAGCGGTATGATGGCTGGACATTCCCATGGTGTTTATACTTGTATATAATTGTTTGAACAGATGAACGTGGAAGCTTCAGGCATCTGGAAATTATACCCAAGGATGAACCAGACTTGTGGAGGTCCACAATCCTCTTTCTGATATATTGGCTGATTTCTTTACATTTTCTCATGTTGTCACAAAAGGAAGCAGTGTGTTTGAGGTGTGCCTTAAAATACATCCACAGGTTTGCCTCCAATTAACTCAAATGTTGTCACTTAACCTATCAAAAGCTTCCAAAGCCATGATATCGTCATCAGGGCTTTCCCAAATAGTTTGAAGGCACAGTAATCTTAGTGTATGTAAACTTTGAAGAAAGTAATGAGAAGTTCTCTAAAAAATCAGACAGTGAGAAAAAAGTGTATCTTTTTATACAGTGTATGTAAATTTCTGGTTTCAACTGTATGAAGCTCACGGCCATTTAGCATAGCTTAGCATTAAAACTTGTAATGGGAAGGAAACAGCTAGTCTGGCTCCGTATGAAGATGTATATTAAAAATATGTCCGCCAGCGTGTCTAAAGCTATCTTAATATGCTATTGAACATGCTTGACTTTGTTTAATTCACCCAACTGTAAAAATGCTCTGGGTTTATGGGGTTATGATCCAGATTATTGGACAGTGAGTCAGTAAATCAGTCTTATCTGCTGTTTGCTTGGCAACCTCATGGTAATAAACTGTAAGGTGTTCTTACCTTTAAATTTGCTACTAGGTGGCTCTAGTAACATGTTTGACAGATTCAGGCTGTGTTTGCGCCCGTTTCTACTCTTTATGTTAAGTTCATAATGTACCATAGGGACACATGTGCTATTGATCCTCTCATCTAACACAAGTTTTATAACAAATTTTTATTTTTTAGCAAAATATTAAACTACTCATTTACTGTACAATAAATTTTGCAGAGTTTTCTCTATTAACAGTTTTGTTGTTGGTTTACAGTTGAAATCTGACACCTAGAAAGGTTACTGGTGGTCACATCACTGCTACAGTCAGATCTGACTTAAGTGGCTAAAGCATTTTTCAGAATAATCTGAGAGCTACAGCCAGAGGTAAAAACCAGATCATCAAATGCATTGAGTGAAGGAGCCAGACTCTTTCTGTTTCCACCTGTAGTCTTGCTGAAGAGACACACAAAGTCTGACGCATCATTTTGATGAAAAAAAAAGGGAAAATGGACACATGGCTGTTTTCAGGGACAAACCTCGACGCTGCACCCCGCCCTGTCTGACTCCCTCGGGCCATGGCCTCTGAAAGTCCGTGAGTAAGGCATTGTTTGAATAGTGGCTGGCCAGCAGATATGCCACCAAAGCTCACAAACAGTCGCGCTGTCCTCTGTGTGACACAGCACTCCGGTGCATGAAGTTTGCACATAGTGCTCATGAAGAGGAGTTCGTAGCACGTAAGAGGAGAGGTCTTAGGATAGTGAAGGTGGATTACTGTCTCAACAGAGATCACTGGCTAGACAGTTGGAATGGGACAACAATACGCTGAACTTGCTCAGTGAAAACAGCTGTCAAGAGAGAAACAGCTTTATAGGAAAAAAAGCATCTGTTGGAAAATCCTGTTGCTTTTTTCTGGTCCTTACGAAACTAAATGAACTAAAACGGAGCCACATCAGGGCCACTTCTTTAGCCAAGATCAGAGTGTTATGATCAAGAATGGTAAAGATGTCTCATCATTATAAGCACAAGACCCACAAAGAGCAGGGAGCTGATGTCAGGAGTGAGGAAACAGAATAAACTGTTTTCTACTTAAAACAGCTTCATGTGTGACTGAGAACGCTTTACAGGATTTGACGCCTCACAGCAGCCTCATGTCTGCTCTCTGAAGTCAGACATGTCAGGGCCTCTTATGTAGTCTGACATGTCTGACTTCAGCCTCAATCCACAGAGACTGGATGCTTACAGTTGGACTAAAACACACAAACTGATTTATTTAATCAGTTGTGTAATTTTAGGTAGGACTACCGTGCTGATGTTATAAAGATGTATAATGATTTAAAGCTTTTAAGCAAACAATTGTTTTACAATTCCTATTACAATAAAGCATGTAGTGAATATCTTAGTTGCCAAGAGAGGATGACTACACTATCTGTCACAAATGACTTGTTTTAGTTGATCATTTAATAGGAGCTTGATTGAGTGTCTGAAGATCTTTATTTGTTCAATTTTGAAAGCACATCCTCATTTTTTCATTCATTTATTGCCAATAAACTTTGAAAATGATTTTTACAAGTCTTCATCCTATCTTGCTTTCTTGCACATATTTTTATTGCTGCCTTTCTGATAACAGGTCCAGTACTTTGCTTAACTCAGGTTGTTTTAATCATGTTATATAGATAAACTTGATTTGATTTCTTGTATCTTGCTCTAATCTTAAAGTACAATTTAGAAAATAGTTGCCATTGTATATTGTCTGCTAGAGGATGTTTAGCTTTAAAAAAAAAAAATCTGCCTCACAACATCGTAAAATAAAAAAAAATAAGATTACAGCCATGCATGCAAACAACTAATAAACTGTTAACATGACTAAAAAATATTTTCGCAAACCATAAACTGGAAAATTGATAGAACAAAATTCAAAATACGTACAAGACTGAGTGAATCCTCATCTCTGCTGTTCTTTATGCATACTTTGTCTTTAAGAAAGGAAAACAAGCTTGAAAACAAGTATGTTTACAATCTGAGTTTGTCTTTAATGTGTTACAGTGAGTAAAGCATGAGTCGCAACACGTTAACCCAGACTCTCCCCATATTTCAGAAAATATATTTATACATTATAACAGTTTAGAAAATTTGTATCTCATCACATCGCTGTATGCTCCTTTGACCTTTATCAGTTGGGGAGAAAATTAATCCTACTCTTAAATATATAAACCTTCAGCGCTTCCACCTTGTACAAAGGATGAACTGCAGCAGGTATGTAGCTGGAAATAAACTTAAAAAAAAAAAAGAAAAGAAAAACACACACACACAAAACTACTGAGTGGTTCCTGTATGTTAACCAGGTTTGTGTAATTATCTGTAGACCCGATTCATTGAGCAGAGAAAATGTTGATTTTTATGTCTGTTGCAGTGAGCGTGACTGCTGTTCATCTATACATTTTAACAACATTAAATTAAATCAGCGCATTAGAGCAGTGCAGCATTCCCTGTGTATGGCCCTGGCAGCAGTCTAGGTAACAAGAACAATAACATAATAATGAACACAAAGAAATAAATAGTTTCATTATAACCTGTTTCGTCCATCAAAAACAATTCTTGGAAAATGTCTACGGAATACTTCAGCATATGAACAAACTAGTTTGCTGCCTTGCTCATGTCAATAAGCTAAATATGAAGCTGCAGCCGAGCATAAAGACTAGAAACACTGGGAAACAACTTGCATTAAGATCTCAAGCGAGCAGTGTAGGCGGATTTAATTACCTTTGAACGCAGACTTCAATCTATTTCCCTGTTTCCAGCCTTTATGCTAATCTAATACACTATAAATTCATTATCATGTATCATTTGTTAAAAATGATCATTTAGGACATTTGACGAGTTCAACAAAGTAAAGATTCAGGCACAGGATTTGAGCAGGAGGTCTGACACGTGTTGGTCTTAAATGGACCAACGTTAGGCGACTGAAAAGATGAAAACTGCTACATTAAAACCAAATCAGCCGGTTCAGAAGGCACCCTATTAATGTAAAGACTAAATAAAGTGTAGTATTTGTTTGTTTCACATGATGTCCTCAGTGATGGGGTTTTACCAAGCTGTCAATGAGTTAGAGATGTTTCCATTTCTATATTTTCTATTATATACTACTGAGCAAAAACCATTTGTTAAAGACCATGTGTTGATCAAAAGTCCTATCTGATCTACTAAATGAACCTTGTGGTAAGACTGCTTTATTTTAACAGGTCAATAGTGAGCTCTCATTCTTAACTACATACTAAAGTTTATCTGAATATAAAGTATTAGCACTGAATCATACAATATGATTATATTCACTTGATAAATTTAATACCTATTAGTTACCAATAAGCAGCTGCACTGCAGACCTAACGGGCATGGCCTTATTAGATTAAAATAAATACATTTCATGTCCTAAAAGCTACAATAGACATAACACAGTGTGAAAGGAGATTTCTGTCACACTGTTGTTAAGGAGAACTGACTTTATATTGTGCTTATGAAACACAGCAGCTGTCCTTTCACACTGTCTTAAAACTGTTTTTTTTCATATGAATCCGAGCATTTGCGGCGCGCTATGCTTTGGTTATGCTTTGTTCAGATGGCTAAATATTCCAACCCTGGAGTCCCTGCTCTGCAAATATATCTGCAAAATGTCATTTCAGCCGTTACACTTTGTCAATGAAAATGAATTACAGCATTGCAGAGAGCAAAATTTTTGGATTATGCAACCGCACAGGGTGGAGCGGCATAAAGCAATACACAAGATGCGTACTCTAGTTACACATTAAGTAGAGAGCAGTGTGTTCCTTAACTGTCCCTTAGGTTGACGTCATCTAGTGTGAGCAAACCTTGGACCTTCCATCACTGCACGAGTCTCGATGTGTTTTTTTTTGTTTGTTTGCTGGTAACAAGAAAGAGATTTTTGCTTTAGATTATCTCTAGAGGGTGGGGAAGGCAATACTGTACAGTGTCAACCATACTACAATACTTATCTCCTTTAATTCTATTAATTTCATAATTCAGTACCATGAGTAGTAATGTGTGCAAAAACATGGAAAGTCTCTGGATACATGAGGCTATGGCTTATTTCGTCTGAAGTGAGTGCTAGACTATTCTAGATAAGAAGATACATACACCTCCTAGCAGCATTGGCTAACACGCTACAGTGTGAGTTGGGCGACGGCTTTCTCAAATGTCAATCCACCCTCAGTTTCTTGGCTGCGGTGCGATCCATCGATGGCGTCCCGTTCGCGTGTCCGTTTGTCGACGCGGTGGAGCCGTTCTGGTGCTCCTTTTTTAGAGAACCGCTGTGCTTCTTGTAAGTCTGGCGTGACATAAAGAAAGGCAGAAAAGCATGTTGTTACATATAATGGTAAAAGTACAAACTGAATTAGACCAACAGGTTGCTTCATCGTTTTCACATCTCTGTTTATTGCACACTTGAGGTAGTTTAGATACAGTGTCTTCATCATCATGCAGTTTGTCCACCAGAGACCACTGAAGTTTATTCTCCACCTCTAACGTTTCCTGATTGTTACATAACTTGGGTCACCATTCCTTAAAAATACATATTTAAGGATTTAAGGATGCAACATGTGATAGTATTTGTTAATGGAAAAAAACTATCAACCAATATTAAAAATTTTAAAAAATTGAATGTCAACTTGACTATAAGCAAACTCAATAAGCCTGCAAGTAGCAACAGAACCAGTTTTATTTATAATACAATGAATAATGCTGGTTTTGTTCTTCATTATAGTCAACTGGAAAATACTAAAACAACCAGTGTAAGCCCAATTATTCTTTAATGAAAATCACAGCACAGTTTTAAAGTTTGATTGTTAGCGAACAGCCATTGTCTTTGCCATTTTCTACAACAGCTGACCACTGTACACAAACAGGTATGAATGGTGCATCTGTTGGAGACTAAATTCAGCTGCAGATTTAATTTGGTGACACAAGTATCTGCAGCAACAGGACGGAGTGTGTGCGATTGTTGGTGCCACTTTGAGTTGTGGTTTACTGATTTTTAAATAGTTTTTGGACAACAATAGAGATCTGGCAGAAAGAAATACAATATATCAGGCTTTGCCTCCAAAGAAAATACTTGTGAGCAGGATCAATCCATTGTTGGTTTTAATCTTTATATAGGATTTGCTGTCCTTTAAATTTATCATTTTAAAGCTTAAAATAGAAAAACAACTGACCTGAATGTAGAAGTTTGAGAAAAGGATAATGAGCGTGACCATGTAACTTATTTGGAAATACAGCCATCCCATTGGGAAACCACACGGCCACACGACTGCACACATTGTCTGGGACATGGTTAAAAAGAACTGGATCTGTGGAGGAGACATGCAAATACATGTGAGAGTGAGAAGGTGACACACAGAGAGTTTATGGAAAAGGTAAGACTGATCCAGAGACTAACATATCTTGGATGGACATGAAAAATATCTGTCATGTATTAAAATTAAAGACGATACAGCACAAAATAGTTTAAGCAGGTTCACAACATAGGAGGAGTGTAACTATCAGCACATACAAATCAAAGGACAAAAACGGAAAATGCATTTTTCAACTGTTTTAGAATCATGAATACTGAAAATGTTAATAGATGAAGTTATTAAGTTTATTTATAATGAAGAAAAAAATCATACCAAAATAACAATTTGTTCAATTCAAATGCAAAAACCTGCTTCTCATCAGGTTATTTTAGTCTATAGTCGAGGTCCTGAAGTCTTTTTGAATAAAGGTGAAAACAATGGCACCACAATGAGAATACTTATTTTCAAAGCAGTTCTAAACATGTTTTCTAATTCTTGTACAACAATATTGTTCTCATTTCAAGGTAGAAGCTCTCCTTTAAAACAAACATTTAAAAGTAAAAACTGGTTAAGGACGGTATTGCTACCGCACTGACAGATTTATTTATTTTTTTGTTGTTGAGAAAATTACACTTTAAGTAAGTAATTACAGAATACAGCGAGTTTTTAAACCCCCACCTCCAATATAACATGGAATATATACACGCAGAATGAAAATGCAGGAGTTTCACTTATAATTGAGCATTTTTAAAAAATATTTTCCCACAGCCCTGTTGCTCTTTTTACTTCATTAGGAATCAGAATCGGAATACTCTCTCCCACCACTGAGAGGAACCTAACGGATGTGAACCCACCAGCTGAAACTGTGTGATGTACTTCTTCCACCAAAGGTACGGCCGGATGGCAGGAACGGCTGAGAGGCCGTAGTAAGAATACATCACGACGTGGACGAAGCTGTTTAGGGAGGCACCGAAGTACGCTGACGAGAAGAGAAACAAGGGAAATTATTCATCTACGGGTGAGTGACGGGCATTCAGCGATGCAATCATCAGCCAGGGAGCAACACACTTCTCATGAATCTGTTCTGTTTGCAGCAATCACTACAGATTTTATGTCAGCTCAAGAGAAGCCTTTGGCAGTAAAGAAATGCAGAAATAATGCAGTGAACACCTGATAAATAACAAAACAAGTTTAAAGGTTATTATATTTACATCAATAGTACAATGATTGGAAGGTCAGCAGTTCGATTCTGCTCTGTAACCTGTGTCATGGTCGTTGTGTCCTTAGGCGAGACACTTCACCCACCTTGCCTGGTGTGAATACGTATAAATGGATAGTTTGAGGTGGTGGACGGAGGGGCCATAGGTGCAGAATGGCAGCCACACCTCTGTCAGTCTGCTCCAGGGCAGCTGTGGCTACAATCGTAGCTACCACCACCAGAATGAATATGTGTGAATGAGTAATTGACAGTGTAAAGCGTGTTTGAGTGTTTTGAGCTATATAAACCTAATCATTTATTATAATTATTATTATTATCATTAATGAAGAGGGTTGGTAATGATTTTCAGGAGAATCTGAGTGCTTCCTGCTGCTGTGTTGTTCTATAATACAGCAAAAAAAGCACACAACTTTGTCAGACATTGCCGCGGTGCTCAGGTCAGTAAGTGTCGCTTTGTGTCCTTTAAGGCTTTGTGGAGGAAAACAGGCTGTTTTTAAAGGCTAATGGGTTTAACATTAGAGCAATTGAATTATTTAGCTCACTGTGAGGCCAAATAGCAAATGTGGTTACCAGAATGACTTGAGTCACTGGAGGGTAAACTTGTGTAAAACACTCACAATGGCCACAGGGCACCCAGTTCATAACGAACCACCAGATGTTCAGCATGCTGGCGTGGTGGTAGATGTGCAGAAAGGTGATCTGGTGGTTATTTTTTCGTAGTATGAAGAAAAATGTGTCCATGAACTCGATGAGCTTGGAGAAGTAGTACCACCACAGGACGTTTATGATCTGAGAGGAGACAAAATAAAAATGTTCACGAAAGAAAAGAAAATAATAAAAAACGTCCTGCATACTCCCGCAGAGCACGACATAGAGATAAAACAGCAGAAAAGTTCCCGTTAAAGTCACACACCCCCCACAGAAACGCGCTATTTATCATTCAAGGTGATAAGCAGACATCTGTCCCGAAGGCCCTTGAATATCCAGGAGGAATCATAAAGCAGTTTAACTGTCTGTAGCAGTGACACGTTGATAAAACTTTTTTATTTAATCACCGCAGAACTGCAAAGCCATGCACATTTCACTGTGAGCCTTGTTTTCACCTCCACTGCAGAGCTCAGGAGGGGCACTGAAGAGAGTCAGTGTAATGACACGGATCGGATTAAACTGACTCCCTGCCTCTGTAGCTTATCTGCTGGGATTTACAGGTACCTGCCCATAAAAATTAAAGAAAAAAAATACTCACATTTTTGCCTGTTATTAAATATATATTCTGCGTGCTAAACAGAAATGAGTGTTGATGTTCAGAATAACAAGAAACAGAATGGGTCATCATGTACTTTGGAGGGAAATTATGTCAAATATACAACAACAGGAAACAAGAAAACACCCAGCAATGAACCATAAAAAGGTTGACTGACCTTATTATCTACTTCTTGTGCACTGTGTGTGTCCTGGCAGTAGAAGTTGTAGCCGCCATGCCACACAGCCGTAACAAGCTGCAGACAAAGCCATTAAAATTAATGATGAATGGATATTTTTTTTTACAGACGCTGCCATGCACAAATGCAGTATAAAAGTAAAACTTCAAAAGTTTGATGTTGTCAAATGGGTTTTTTTCTTCTCTTTCCTTGAAATAAAAAACAACACATGCCCAAACAAATGCACAGATAACAAGACAGACAAACAGATCGGGTGTGCCAGGTTGCCATGACCGGTCTTTGGCCGCTGACATTGGCTTTAAGCATTTAATCTAAATAACAGATAATGTTTAAAGGTCTTCAGGTCAACATGTATTATCACAGAGCGTGCTGGAAACTGCTTCATCTGCTATTACTGTAATTTCTCTAGGAATTTCTAAATTGAATACAGCATATCAACCACCTAAAACTCTGCATGCCTGTGCAGTGACCATGAAATTTAAACTCCGGCGATTCATTATTACACTTCTGTCAAGTCAGAGAACATGTTAAAACAGATTTTACAAGGAATGTATGCAGCAGAGGGTATCATGTACTGACTTTTTAGACCTGATTTCTCATGTCTTTGTGCTGGTTTTTTCTGTGTGTCAAAGGATTTATTTGAATAATTACTGTTTGTTTGCAAAGGCCGAATGATTTGAGGCCAAAACATATTTCTGATCTGCTGCTGTGTTACGTAAAATCCAGATCATCAGGGACAGGCCTGTTTACTGTCCCAGGAGTCAAAACTAAACATAGAGAAGCCACCTTTAATTCCTGTGCACTGCACAAGTGGAGCAACCACCCAGAAAACATTATTTGCCACTGCCCTACCTACCTCTACTAAATCAAATGTAGTATTATTTATATAATCCCCTTTTGTACGTGTCTCTTTAGATTTGTCTTTTGTTGCTTATAAATCTTGTTTTAATGCCCTTTGAATAAACATTCAAATGCACGTAGATGGCTTTGCTTAACGCTGACTCACCAAATCAATATAGATCTGCGTCTTTGTCTGCTGCTGTAAAAGGCTCTGCTAACTAACCATAGAGCCAAGAAACTGCCAATGAACTAGCAGCAGAATGAAGCTTGTTCAGTCTCATCATGTGTGCACACAGACGTTCATGCTTTCTCTAACCTCATATATTCTCCTCGATTCTTTCAGGAAGCTTACAGTTGCATAGTCAGCACATGGACAAACAAAATTAATCACAATTACTGTGTGATTAACCGCTGTGCCCTGGAAGGTTGACAAAGAACAAAACCGCCCTGTACTTTGATTCACATCAGGTGACATTGATTTTGGACTGACAAAAGTTCACCCCACGGCTGGAGCTTTGTCAAGAGTACAGGGTTTAATGGATCCTGCAGCCAGCAGTCCACTGGGGGCCTTACACAATGCAGAGGGACAGACAAGAAGCTTGTTCTGCCGGCTTCATTGGGAGGAGAGTAGAGATACTTTACACGTGCGCCGAAACACTACGTCTGGCTCCGGCGTCCTCGTGTTCACGGTGCACAAAACAACAGATACTATCACCGACGAGGGAAGTCTGTCGCTAAACTCCTGCTCAGACTGTGCCACCTTGCCAAATAAGAATGCATTTCCGTGTTTGTTTACATCGGTGCATCTATCAATTTCAGTTGCTTCGTCAGCTGTTTATGAAAAAGCATTTTTCCAGCAAACAATAGTGAGCTGTGCTGATGTCTGCGAGGGCATATGAGGGATTTGATGACTGGAACAATGAGCCTGTCAGCATTCAGCTGTGTCCCACTCGCTCCCTGATAGCATTGTCTCCTGGGGCAGCTTTCAGCTCGAGACGCCGGCAGCCGCAGGCCCGTTTCTAATCAGAGTCAAGCGTTGACGAAGTAGTTCAACGTTTTTCTAGCTGAGTCAGCTTAGGAGGGTTGATACTGCTCCCACGTGCGACTGTTGAAGCTGAGGCTATTGTCAAGTTAGCGTGAAGAGCTTAGCGAGAAAAAGGAACGGACAATTACGTAAAAGCTGACAATTGACACAAATCTAAGAATTGTGATTTTGATCAATATCATTTA